>NC_072733.1:217464794-217764794 GCF_026930045.1 Uloborus diversus
TTCTAAAATTGAACTTTCAATAAAAATAGCTTTGTTTTTTGCCGTTATACTATTTGTTGTCACCGCAGATCATAAAGGATTTTTCTTCAGATTTAAGTGATTCTTTAGTTTTATTCTTCTTTTAAATATTTTAAAATTACTAATTGCTTTTTTTTCTTCTTCTTTTTTTCTTCTTGCATTTCAAAATTGTTTGTTACAAAAGCAATCTAAGATTTTTTTTCGTTATATACTGAAATCATTTGAAATAGAGTTAACTTGTGTACTTAAGTAAATATCTTTATTTTTTATTGTTAAAATGCTGTATTCATTCATATGTTCTTGATTAGGGAAATGTTCCTTATGAATGGATGTCAAATGGTTTCATCTGTTTTGCATAAATATGTCAATTAGTTATATAAGAATAACTACATTACTTCTATTCTTTCACTATTACTTGTTATTCTTGCAACAATTATTACACTGTTTAAAAACTTAGTTCTAAATAATTTCAATTGTGGTGAGTGCCAAAGTTCGTGCGGAGTTGCAATAGATGGCGTTAGAACGGGCGTAACGTGTTGTCATTAATACCACTATCTACGTAAGTCAGATCGTTGGAAAGGTGACGTGTGCAGCTTTCATTCTAATCAAAATAATTTGTGCCGATACAAATTGCTTCGAGAAAGATTACTTTTAAAATGAGTGTTGATAAAGTGCATTTACGGCATGTTATGCTTTACTAGTTTTGGAAGGGAATAAACGTTGCAGGAGCCGTAAAAAACATTCAAGACGTTTATCAAGATCAAGCACCAGCTAAACGAACTGTGGAAAAATGGTTTGCAAAATTTCGTTGCGGAGATTTTAAGCTGGAAGACGAGCCACGCTCAGGTCGACCTTCCGACATTGATGACGACGTTTTGCGTTCTTTAGTTTAGAATACTCCGCGAATTTCAACAGAGGAAGTTGCTGCAGCACTAAACGTTGACCGATCAACTGCTTTTCGGAGTTTAAAAAAAATCGGATTTGATTTAAAGCTCGATATATGGGTGCCCCATTTGTTGACCGAGAGCAACAAAATCCAGCGAATTTCTGCTGCCTTATCTTTACTCGAGCGGCTCAAAAACGAGCCGTTTTTGGATCGATTAGTGACGGGCGATGAAAAATGGGTCCTGTACAACAACGTTCAGCGCAAACGCACATGGAAACAGGTAGGTGAACGTGGTGACGTAATGGCAAAGGCCAGTTTGCACCCGATGAAGGTGATGCTCTGTGTTTGGTGGGATTGCAAGGGTATAATTTATTTTGAGTTTCTCCCCGCCGGCCAAACGATTGATTCGCACAAGTACTGTCGTCAATTAACTAATCTGAACCGAGAAATCAAACAGAAACGTCCGAGTTCGTCAAATCGCAAAGGCGTAGTCTTTCATCAAGATAACGCTAGACCACACGTTTCAAGACAGACGCTACGCAAACTGAACAGCCTGAAATGGGATGTCCTAACTCATCCACCGTATTCTCCTGATATCGCACCATCGGATTATCACTTATTCCGGTCATTGCAAAATCATTTAAATGGAAAAAAACTTGACTCTTTGTATGCCTTACAAAACGTCGTGTCTTCGTTCTTCGAATCTAAACCACGCAGTTTTTATGATCGGGGCATCCGTATGCTGCCAGAACGTTGGAAGAAGATTATAGACAACGATGGAGAATAAATCATTGATTGAATAAAGAGTTTTGCTTGCTTAATCACTGTATGACTTTCTTTCACAAACTCCGCACGAACTTTTGCACTCACCCCATACTTTTTAGTTCTATCATAAATACACATAGTACGTTTTTAAGAGTGATTTTAATAGTTTCTTAAAATTCTTATGTTAAGTGGTTTCTGGAAGTAAAGTTTTTTTTTAAAAGTTTTGTATAATCTTTCCATGTAGAAAAATTTAATATACTGTTTTGCCGGTCCCCCCCCCCCCCCCCCCCCCGAAAAAAATTGACTTGATATGTTTTTTGTAATTATTTTATTAAAAAAGTAGCATCTTTTTAAAATATATCTTTAGTTCAACAACTTTACACAACTTAAAACGTTTAAAATACTGCATCTTGTACAAACATACAATGGATTTCAAGTAGAGCAAAGAAAGAAGACCATTATCATTGGTAACGTAAATCAGGGAAATTTGGTGAACTAAATCAGGGAAAAGTCAGGGAACTTTTTTTCACAGTTCCTGTCGCCACCCTGTAAAATACCGAAACACAATCACCCCTGAAACATCGGCAAGCCCAAAATGCGTAGTTTTCTATTGATAGACCCTGTAATGAGTTGCGAACGCCGTAAGATGTTTGCTTTGTTCATCCATTTTTATCTGCCAGTAACCCCTCAATAA
Source organism: Uloborus diversus (assembly GCF_026930045.1). NCBI lineage: Eukaryota > Metazoa > Arthropoda > Arachnida > Araneae > Uloboridae > Uloborus > Uloborus diversus. The sequence goes on from NC_072733.1 coordinate 217,467,158, forward strand.
ATATAAACTGGAGAGATATTATGCAGATCCAGCTTCAAAAATTAATTCCTGCATATCTTTCATGGGAAATACCGCACTTTTCATTGCCAGATTAATTGCTCTGAAAATAGTTACATCCTTTTTAGCTACACAAATAGTGGGATGAGCAATTTCTGATTTTGAAGGCACAATAAGGTCTAATTCCAGTAATTCTCGGATTTGTCTATCCACCTCCCTCCTATACGCAACAGGAATGCTGTCACAGTGCGTTTTCTTATGCGCCAAATTTAGTTTTAGCTCAATTTTATGACATCCAACCTCGGCTGGCTGAACTGTTTCGGTAAAAACATATTTATATTGGGTAAGCAAGTTCTTTACATCGTTTGTTTGAGAGGCAGTTGAATGAGGCACTTTCAAATCACTGAATGCTTTAAGAAAATTGCTGTTTTTATATGTTGTTGGCATTATTTCTACTTTTCCAAATTTTTCTCCCTCTAAAATCACATTTACTGCATTAGCTCTCGATGTATAATGTCGCGTGTTATTTTGATACTATGATGCATGTGTCTTTTGGCACCCTCAGGAATTTGAATAGTAAAACAGTGCTTGTTTCTCTTTTCCACGATCATTGCCAGACCCTGCTAACGTGCGTAAATCTTTTTTGCTGAATCGGGAATTAAAACCACCACCCTTTCTCCTACTTCAAACTTTCTCTCGGATGATCTTAATTATAATAATGAGCAGCTCTTGAGCAACTTCTGCGGTAATTTTCGCTTCTCTTCCTCATTTTCTAACCTAGTCTTTAGCTGTTGCAAATAACTTGAAATAGGCCTTGTGTTTAATTGTACATTATCAAACTTACCCGTCCAAGTATTTTTTAGGATTACTAAGAGGCCCTGGGATGGTCTGCCGTACATGAGTTGAAAAAGCCCAACTCCCATCGTAGTGTTGGGTACCTCCCCATATACCCTAAGAACATAAGGAATTTGTAGGTGCCACCACTTCCCCTCCTCCCTGGACACATGGTGTAATATCCTCTTTAAAGTTTGATTAAATTTTTCCACAAATCCATTACTTAAAGGATGTGCAGGTGTAGAAAATCTTGGGCTAGAACCTATCCTTTTTTCAAATTCCCTTGTTAAATCTGCATTGAAGATCGCGAAATTATCCGAAGCTATAATATGGCACTGTTTTATGTAAAAATTTGCAAAACACCCATGTCAAGGTTTATCTGTTAATCCATACTAAATGGATTAACTGATGGGTAGATTATAATACCAAGAAATAAAAACAGAAAGAATTTTCTTAAAGTATTAAAAGTTGTAACCCTACTGTTAAATTTGAAAAGAGAAAACAAAATTTAATAACCTTTATGTCCAATTTTAGTTTTAAAAAATGCATATTAATTGTACTCTCAGGTACATTCAATATGTTAAATAACGTGCAAAGTTACGTTTTTGCTGATCAACATAAAGATTTTTTGCCCAGTTTGTAAGTTTATTGTTGTTCAGAAATGTTTGCAAAGACTCTGGTACCCATATGGATTGTTCCTTCCCCCCCATTCAATCCATATGGGTGCCATTTCCCCCCCCCCCCCCTCCATTTAAATGGTTCACAAATGATTGTGAGTTAGTAAAAATACTCAACAGCACTTCAATGTGTCAACAGCACTAACAATACTGTTTATTTGTAGGTATTTTTTTCATCAGCAAAGGGTGGTTCTGCGTGTCAAATATATTTTATGACTTTGAGCAAGCCAGGAATGAACAACTGGTAGAGGAGTAAAGAACTTTTAAGTGCTTCAAGGTTTAAATGTAGCTGTTATTGTATATGTGTGTGTGTCGAAATAATTGTATTATACCGCTCAATGTATACTTTTACGAGCAGTTTGCTACTTTTGTAAATATTAAAGCCATTTTTATTTATAAACATTGTGCTTGTTAAAAGTATTTTAACACATTTATAAATAAGTTTTCTTATATGTTTTCATCAGTGTAATGTGCTCATGCATTTTTTTAAGTTGTAATAAAGTTACTGGCCTTCTAAGTGTGTGATTGCATTTAATACATACTTTAATTTACTTTTGTTCATATAGATATTTTCATTTGCTTTTTTTTTATTCATATAAAAATTAATACTACAACTCTAAAATGTTCCGTTGAATGATTTCATATTATATTGAATGAAAAATATGCATCTGCAAGTTGTCACTTTCACAGCAACCCGTAGTTATTGGTTGAGTTACCTGTAGTTAAGGGAAAGAAATTTATAAAATTTAGCTCAACTTGTGTAGTTTGATGTAACTTTAATATGCAGTGCCAAAAACCAAAAAAAAAAAAATCAGAACAAAACTATTGTTTTAATGAAATATCATGTTTTGAATTTGATGTATTACTTAGTTACGGATAATATTGATCATTATGAAAAAGATATGAAAACTTTTTTTTAGAAAATTATGCTCGCGTGAAAAGCTGGAGTTAATTCTTTGGTAAGTCTGAACTGATGTGGCAAACTGTTCACACTCAGTTTCTCATACGAAATTAATTGAATTATTATAATAAGTACATCTTATATTATCTGCTGAACTTAGCTGTTTTTGTGGTTTAGATTTCATTTAATTCATCAGTCGTGTGATAATAAGATTTTAAAATGTAAACAACATATGTGCATCATAACACTTGCCATTTAATATGATAATCACTTTAAAATTTCAACATGTCAAATATTTCTGTAGGTGTATTTTGTTGATACATATAAGGATTATATTACAGAAAATTTGATAAATGGACATTTGTATCACTGTTAAAAATACATATTAAAGTGCAGTCTTTTACTTATTCAATGCAAGCTGCAATTTTACATATATGTCTTGATCTTTTATACTAATTTACTAATTATATAAAATGATCATTTTTAATAAAACAATACTTTAAGGTCACTTGCAGAATAGTAATAATGTAAAGTGTTTAAAACTTGACTTTGAAGCATGGCAAGTTTTCTAAGATGTTCCATTTGGTATTTTTTGCATTGCTGCTTGCAAAGTTTGTAGTATTTTCTGTACATGCTCTTTTGAAAGATGATCCTGTCTTGAATTATTCCCTCCAGGCCTTCGAGTTAGTAGACGCTGAAGGGTGTCAGGCACACGAGCCATAATAGCTGAAACTGTTAATGTCATTAAAACTGGCCACATGAGTCCACCTATTATACTAGATCCAATCAGCTGCCTGGAAAGCATGCTGTCTTGCTGTTTTGCATTTCTTTTTAATAACATCTTTAACACTGCGTCGTTCTGCTTTGCCTTTCCACATGAGTATTCATAGATAGAAGATGAGAGTAAAAACAAGACTAGAGCAAGGCAAGGCCTCATGCTTTAGAGGCGACACTCAATCTTGACAGCTGAGAGCCTTTTTACCTAAAATGGAAAATAATGTTTTACTTATATTTTCATCAAAATATTTTTTCTTTTACATTTATGAAACTTATGTATGAAGGTTCTTTCTCAATTCAAGATCAATTTTGAGAAACAGATTCAACTTTGTCATCATCTAGCTACATAAGACTCACTAAAAGTAAAGATGATATTTAATTTTATTGAGCTAGGTAGCACTATCTACAGTCGGCTGTGGTTTTCTTTTTTTTTTTCTTTGCAATATGGGTCATTCCATGTCAAGTGATCCAAAATTTGGGAAATTTTTTCCCTCACCATTTTGTATTTCTTTGAAATTTGGCTCATCGATTGTACCCTTCGAGGTTATCAAAAGTCCAAATTTTTAGATTTTTATCTCTATTATTTTTTTATTTATGACACTTTGATTTTTCGAAAAACCCTCTTTTTTTCATGGATGCTTGAACATAAAATGGACGATAACTCAGCACCAAATATAGATAAAAAGATTTGGTAAAAAGCATTTTAAAGTACATTAGTTGCTGTTTAATGGGATATGCAACATGACTAATTTCAAAAAAATTTGATTTTTAAAAAAATGAAATTTAAATTTAAATTTAAATTTTTCAGAAAAGGTATAATGAATTTTTTTTAAAAAATTCTCAAATATTTGTGTGTATTTTATCTTTATTTGTGCAAAGTTTCAAGTTGGGATCTCAATGGGATCATATTTTTATGATTTTTTAAATAAAATTTGACTTATGAAATAATGACATTTTTCAGATTCTAACTAGTTAAATAAGGCGTTCTCTTACTGGGGATGATCTAGTAAGTAGTGATTGATCATGACTATGCTTGAAATGAGCTGACATGAATTTGTAGATTAGTATCCCCCCCCCCCTAAGCCACACAACCACTTTTTATCATTTTTTTTTTTCAAAACTTTTCAAAATGTAAAAATAAATAAATAAATAACCAAAATGAATAGTAAACTTATTAAAAGTTGGTAAACGTTCTTCTTTAAAGCAAGAACCCCCCCCCCCCGAACCACCACTTTTATTATTATTTACTTTTTTTTTCAAAACTATTTTCAAAATGTAAAAAATAAATAAATGAATAAAATAAAACAAAATAAATAGAAAACATATTAAAAGCTGATAAATTTTCTTCTTTAAATCAAAACAAAGTACATTACCCCCCCCCCCCCCCACACACACACCCACACCAACGATTAACACTATACTAGTCATACCTCACCTGATACTTTTTTTTTTCAGACCAAGTGTTTCTTTTTCAATCCTTACTTCACAAAGTGTACTTGATTAATTCACTATCTGATAAGGAGTTATGATTCATTTCATCCCCTACCCCTGCACCAATTTTCAATTTTGGAGGCACGAAAGAAATAGTTTGTCCCAAGATCATTGCAAAATAGGAGTGTTTCCCCCGTGTTGTTCCATTCTTTTCACACTGAACTAAAAATAAATCTAAGTATCAGATCATATGTCTGTCTGCATAAAACTGTCTTTTTACAACATTTGGAGTGCAGCTGTTTTTTTTTTTTTTCTTTAAGGTTTTCTTTTTAATTTCAGTTGTAAAGGAGAGCAATGCAGCGAGATCTATTTATACATATATATATAAAGCAGTTATAGATCAAACAAATTTTGCTAGTTTGAGCATAACCTTCCTTGTTGTTAAACTTCATTCCAGATTGTCCCCTCCCCTCTACCGTCCCACTTTCCGAAAGAAAAAAAAAAGCTGCAAATGAGTTTTTCTATTTGTCTGTTAAAGTTTTTCAGACATTTAGTTTTTATGCCCCCCCCCCCCATTTATAAGCCTTAGTCACTACTGATGTTTAGCAGCGTGCGTCCCAGTTTATTATGATTATAACTCTTACATGCCAGCTTTTTTTTTTTTAATACAGTTTTGAAAAAAAAAAGATGAAACGTGGTTGTGTGGCTTGGGGGGGGGGTACTAATCTACAAATTCATGTCAGCTCACTTCAAGCATAGTCATGATCAATCACCACTTAGTAGATCATCCCCATTAAGAGAAAGCCATATTTAACTAGTTAGAATCTGAAAAATGTCATTATTTCATAAGTCAAACTTAATTTAAAAATTCATAAAAATATGATCCCATTGAGATCCCAACTTGAAACTTTGCACAAATAAAGATAAAATACACACAAATTTTTGAGAATTTTAAAAAAAAAAATTCATTATACCTTTTCTGAGAAATTTAAATTTAAAATTTAAATTTCATTTTTTAAAAATTAAAATTTTTTTGAAATTAGTCATGTTGCATATCCCATTAAACAGCAACTAATGTACTTTAAAATGCTTTTTACCAAATCTTTTTATCTATATTTGGTGCTGAGTTATCGTACATTTTATGTTCAAGCATCCATGAAAAAACGAGGGTTTTTCGAAAAATCAAAGTGTCATAAATAAAAAAATAATAGAGATAAAAATCTAAAAATTTGGACTTTTGATTACCTCAAAGGGTACAATTGATTAGCGAAATTTCAAAGAAATATAAAAAGGTGAGGGAAAAAACTTTGGATCACTTGACATGGAATGACCCATATGCTAAAATACTTATTTCTATGTTTACAAAAATATCTTTCTTGCTAGTAATTTTAAGCGAACGGTTACTACAATTCTTTTAAATTTTTAGATATTAAGAAGCTAAGTTAACTAAGTGAGATTCCTGTTCAATTGTGGTGTAGAAATACATCTTGACAGGATTTTAAAAAATAATAATAATAATAATTATGTGAAAGCAATTTTTCTTTGTTAGGAAAAGGAATAAAATATTTCTTATAAATAGGCTGCTATCAGTAATGGGGAAAATAGATACTTAGGAAAGTCTTATGTAACAAATGCTATGAAAATGTTTCAACAATAAAGGTAGGTAAATTTCATAAAGTCGAATTCCTTCTAACAAAATGAAAGGCTTCTTGTGACTCTTAAAGCTGTGCCAGTTTTGCGTCATAGCAGCATCGTTTTACAGAAACCTTACTGTAGTAGTGCCACTGAGAGATGGTGGATGAACTAAATGCGGAAACAGTCAAGATCGTCTACAAACCACGTTATAAAAAAATTATTTGTAAAAGTTTCCAGGGGAGGGACTCCCACCTCTCATTTTCTCCAACATCGTTCTAGATCGGCCTAAATTTTGTTTTAAGAGCTTGAATTTCTAAATGTTTCCGGGGGGAGAACTCCTCCCTCCCTAAAATCATTGGAAGTCTTCAAGAATTTCGTTTCTGGAGCTTCAATTTCGAAAAATTTGCAATTTAAAGAGTTCAATTTTGAAAAATTTCGGGAGTGATTCTCAGAATCTCTTCAATCCCTGACCAAACCAGAGTCAAGAATGCGTTTTTAAGTCTATAAATTAGTAAAATGTCCTGTGATGGGCCATTTAATCTCTCTTTCCCTTAACATCACCAAAAATCGTCTAAAACAACCATTTTAGAGCTACAATTTCGGAGGGAGAGCTCCAATCTTCTTCTCCCCTATCATTACCAAAGATAATCAGAATGCATCTTTACGACTGCAAATTCGAAAAAATTCTTGGTGTGGGCCCTCGGAATTTCTCTTCCACGTATCATTGCGAAAAGATCGTATTAAACTGCGTTTTTGATTCTACAATGGCAAAAAAATCCGAACCTCCTTCTTCATCACATTATAGGAGATAACGTTTGCATTTTTAAGGCTTCAATTTCGAAACATTGGCGGCGGGGGGTCGCATCCGAGCCCTTAATGTTACGAAAGACAGTTAAAATGTATTTCTAAGATTACAAATCAGAAAAATTTCCTTAGATGGGCCCTCAAATCTCTCCTCCCTCTAACATCAACAAAGATCGTCTAAAACTGCATTCTTAGAGCTACTATTTCGAACAATAGACAGGGGAGCGCCACCGGACCTCTTCTTCCCTAACATTACCAATGATCGTCTAAAATACGTTTTTCAGGCTTCCAATTCGAAAATTTTCCGGGGGAGAAACCTCGGAGCTCCTTTACTTCGAAATTAATATTATACTTACGGTTGGTTCATATCGGCTTCCTCTTAAATTAGAAGTACTATACACACAGTGCCTCAGAACACAGTAGTCGTTACAGGAATACCACTTTGAGGCCACGATATATGCACACGTTTGTTAAGAAAAGAGGGAAATTATTAGGAAGATTACAGCATTTATGTTAAACTTGCGTCGCCTAGTGAAAATTCCTGGAAAAACGCTGTAGTTAAAGGTGAGCTATATTGATATTTGTAAAATTCAAAAAATTTCCAACGCATCATATTTTTCCAAATGGCCCCCTCCGAGAAGGATAGTTTGAGAGCTGAAACGAAAATTTCAAAAAACTTCCCAACACGAATTTTGAAACGAGAATGATAACACTGGAGTTTGGGGTAAAGAACATGAACTTCGCTGGAGAACACTTGCGAAGCTACTGAATTTTTTTAACGACTTTAGCTTTGCTTCAACGACCACTACATGGCCCATACTATCAGATTCCAACAATGGTCTAAATTGAAAAACTGGTCTAAAGTTGTACGGTTTTACGGTATATATAACATGTATAGTACTTGAATGGAATATTCAATTGGCCGAGAAATTTTATTTTTAATTCCATCCTCTTTTGGTTTACAGACAGGGGTCTAAAAATGTCATTTTTCCGATTTTTGAGGGGTTGTAATCTATAAAGCAGGGGTTTCCAACCTGTAGGTCGCGTTCCCCTAGGGCGTCGCAACATTATCCCTAGATTTAAAATTTTTCATTGCATAGTTTAAAAATTAAAATAAGTGGGGAAAAGTAGTATCTTTTCAAGGTAGCATCAATACTTGAGCGCAGTGACGAATCCAGAAGGAGGGCTATGGGGTTAAAGCCCTCCCCCCCCCTCACATCAGAAACAAGAGTACCTTATCCCCCAATGTCCTTTAAGATTTTGGTTTGGGGGCTTCCATCCCCACAAATTTCCACCAAAGAGTCCTGAATTCAACTCCCTCTAATATCATCTAAAATCATCTAAAATTTTGTTTTCGGAACTTTAATTTCGAATAAATTTGATAACAGATTCTCTAAAATCTAAACCTCAATCCTTTTCTTGAAAAGTGCTCTTTAATTGCGTTTTTAGGCCTTAATTTTAAAACTATTCCGGGGAGAGCCCCGAACTCCATCCCGTCCTCTAACTTCATCAAAAATAGCCCAGAAATGGGGTTTTAGGATTTTAATTTCGAGAAAAAAATTAGAGGAGTGCTTACTGTCCTATTCACATAGTTAAAGATGGTATAAATTTTCGTTTTTAGAACTTAAATTTCGGAAAAAATCCGGATGAATCTTCAAAGATTTCACCTTGTCCTCAAAGATGATCTATTATTTTTTGAGGGGATTTAAAGTTCCAAAAATTTCCCTGGGAGTACCCCCAATCCTCTCTCCTCACGCATCATTAAAACTTGGCAAAAAAGATCATAAAACTTTAGGCCTCCAGTGTTATAAAACTTTTTGCACGTTTAGCCAAAACTAAGCTTTTTTCGCCGATTTACTAAACTATTGAAAGTTCTAATCGCGACAAACCTGTGATAGGACCACTTTTGCTTCTTATAGATAGCTTGATACCATCGTGTTTGTAGTATTTTTATCTAATTTTTTTGTATAATTTATCGGAAAACTCGATTAGGGTAAATTGCTCCTTTTTACTTCCTTTTACAAAAAAGGAAGTATTGTATTCGCGAAAAAATTTTCACCCAAAAATCAGCCTTAATTTCCATTTTGCTCACCCCCAAATGAATGTTGAGTTTTTTTTCGACCTGAGCACACGTGGATATGTGCCTAGAAACGTACAGACACTCTAAATATCCATTTTGACGATCCCTGAGTTAATTACAACGAGTTTTCTCGTGACTTCTGTATGTACGTATGTATGTGCGTATGTGTGTGTGTGTGTATGTATGTCGCATAACTCAAGAACGGAATGTCCTAGAAAGTTGAAATTTGGTACGTAGACTCCTAGTGGGGTCTAGTTGTGCACCTTCCTTTTTGGTTGCATTCGTTTGCTTCAAAAGGGGTCTTTTGCCTCTTTTTGGGGGAAAATCATTGTTAATTTCGATGTACACTCACGTGGTGTAATAATTTGGCGGACACTTGGCGATATATCGCCAGTGTTTTGGTCGCCACGTTTTGTCGCCAACTTGGCGACATTTCTGGCGATTTTTTTTTTAAAAATCTTGTTTTAATTTGGCAATTGTTGGTGATATTTGGAGAGTAAACTATTGAATCATATTAAAATTGTCAATAATGAGAAAATTACATTAAATTGGAGTAAAAGGAAGTCATGTGATGCACACATCAGCTCGTTTGACCCCTTTTAGCCTCCGACAACCCTTATTAGGGACTGGAAAAGGGTAGACAACACTTACGCGTTTCATTTACAGCTCTTCATTTATAATAACAATTTTTGGAAACTTGGTGAGGGCAAATTATTCGTTTTTGGGCCCCCTTTAGCTACTTACAACACTGATTAAGGCACCCGAAAAAGGTAGACAACTTTACTTAAGTGTTTTATTTAAAACTTTTAAGGTAAAGTGTCGAAATATGGTATAGTCTTAAAATATGGCACTACCTTATATCTTGTAAAAGAGAAAGCGCAGCCAAAAATTCTCCAACAATAGTTTTTCGAGATTGCTGAACAGTGGACAGTGCGTTCGCACCCAAAGTTTTGACCTTAGTATCTATATTGTTCGCCATTTATGTGTTCATGAGTTTTAAGTTTTTGTGGTGACACATTTTTTATAATTTTTTCCCATAAAGGTAAGTGATTTTGAATTATTTTAACACGTCTGTTGTTTCAGTTTATTTATATTAGTATTTGCCAACTATTGGTTTGGCATGAAATTCATTTCCTCTTTGTCAGTAGCTAGCATTATCAGACCACGTTGAGTTCCCAATATGGCCCCATCAAGGGTTGCCAAATATGGGTATAGTGCCATATTTGGATCTCATTTTTTTCCTTTTTTTTAAGAAGAAACTATTAAGTTGTTCGTATACCTATCTAGGATAAGTCGTACTGACGTACAGTATTTAATTTATCTTTACCTTTTCTTCAAGATGTCAGAATATCAGCAGAACACTAAAGAAAGGAATGTAATAATGTTTCTGATTATCAGGCTTTATCAGTTCCTTCTAGAGTTTCTGATCGGGATCTTCACTACCCCTTCTACCTCAGTACAATAGATTCAAAGCTATGTGTCACCAAACGATAGCTCACCTGTGCCTTCACGACCTGCTTTCTCTTCGTCATCAAGATCAGGGAAAGCTTCGCTTATAACATCATCACCCTTCAAGAAGATGTTAGGCAAAAAAATATATATATATTAATTTGAATTTTGACATCTTGAATTCAAATTATGTTTTTCGCAATCACGAGTGTGTATGTGTATATGTAGGCGTGTGTGTTTCTGTGTGGGGGTATGTGTGTTTGTGTGTAGGGGAGTATGTGTGTTTGTGTGTAGGGGGTATGTGTATGTGTGTAGGCATGTGTGTTTGTGTCTGTGTGGAGGCATGAGTGTGTGGGTAGTTGTGTGTATGTGAGTGTGTAGGTGTGTGTGTTTGTGTGTGTATGTGTATGTATGTATGTGTGTGTAGGTGTATATATGTATATGTGTGTAGGTGCGTGTATGTATGCATGTAAGTGTAGGATATTGACGAAACCTGGAGACTGTTTTCGCTAGAGGTGCAGCATCGTGAGGAGCCGGTCGGCGGTGATGCTGACAGAGGGTGCTGGTGGGAAAATAAAATCATAGGAACGGCAAATACAGTCAAGTGAAAGCAATAAGCAATCGTGATTGCTCAAAAAAAAAAAAAAAAAAAAAATACTAAAGTACAAGAGAAGAAAGATAAGGCTAAGACAAAACTGGAAAGTAGTGTTGCGACCAATGAAGAGCAACCATTACTTTCAAAAACATCAATTTCAGGCAAGTTTGCAGCAAAAAAAAAAAAAAGCATTTCAAAAGCTGAGGGAAAAAAAACTGGGAAACGACGCCGATAAGTTATTCAGATTGAATCGTCTGATGATAATTTCGATGATGATGACCTTCCCTTTATCGATATGACTCTGACATAGACCCGGAATCGCTTAGTGAGACAGAAGATGTTAAATGTCCCCTTTGTGTATCAAAATTCTCTGAAGGTTGCAAGAGTGAAAATGGGGCTAGATGTACCATGTGCATTAGGTGGTTCCACGAGGATTGTGGGGAGAAAAAAACTGGTTTATTTTTGTGCACCCCATGTTTTGAACTTTGTTTATACTCTTTGTATATATTTATAAATAAATAATAAATCTACTTAATTTTTTTGTTATTTATTTTTACATTATTTCAATTATTCGTTTTCTTGTTTTCTATGAAGTTATTAAAGTTATTTTATGAGTGAGATTAGTCGTTTAATTTTAACACACTGATACTATCTTTATTTTTGATTTAGAAATCTTGATTTCTTGATCAATTTTTTTTTTTTTTTTTTGGTATGGGGGCCGAATAAGGTACTAGGTGACATATTTGGATCCACCACCATTAAGAACCACATTGGCTGGAACATGCAAATGACAAAGCCTAAAAAGTTTTTTTTCTTAAGCTGCATTATTTTTTGAATAAAGTTGACCCCAAAATCTTATAGGAAGGAAATGCATCTACAACTGGTAAATTTTTGGACGAAAAAGAGCATTTTTAAAATAATCAATAAATGATATCAACAAAAAGTGGTTCACATTTGGGCATTTTCCCCTACTCTTTACTTTTAACCTTTTTTGGAAACTTGACGACGGAAGATGACCCATTTTTTGATACTTTTTAACCCCTTTGACAACGCGCATTAGGAATCGAAAAAAGGTAGACAACCGTACCTAAGCGTTTTATATACATTTTTTTAGTCGTCGTTTATGGAAGCAATATTCAGAAACTCAATTAGGGTAAATGACTCATTTTTAAGCACCTTTTACCCCTGAAAACGGTACCCGAAAAAGGCACAGACTCTTACTTTAGCATTATATTTACAACTTTTGCTCTTCATTTATGGTAATAATTTCTGGAAACTCGATGAGGGTAAGTTCTTTGACTATAAGGTTGATCAACATTTTCATCCGGAATTTTCGATTTACCGAAGGAGAGGACACAATCATTTCGGTTGACCTAGGTTCTCTATCTATTGCATCAGTGTAAAAACGAGCTGATGTGTGCATCACATGACTTCCTTTTACTCCAATTTAATGTCATTTTCTCATTACTGGCAGTTTTAATATGATTCAATAGTTTACTCTCTAAATATCACCAACAGTGGCCAAATTGAAATCAGATTTTTAAAAAAAAATCGCCAAATTTGTCGCCTAGTTGGCGACAAAATTTGGCGACCAAAAGACTGGTGATATATCGCCAAGTGTCCGATAAATTATATCACCACTTGAGTTTACATCGAAATTAACAACAATTTCCCCCCAAAAAGGGGCAAAAGACCCTCTTAGGAACATCCGAATGCAACCAAAAGAGAAGGTGCACAACTAGAACCCACTAGGATTCTACGTGCCAAATTTCAACTTTCTTGGACATACCGTTTTTGAGTTATGCGAGATACATACGCACATACATACGTACATACGGACGTCGCGAGAAAATTCGTTGTAATTAACTCGGAGGTTGTCAAAATGGATATTTCGGGTGTCTGTACGTTTCTAAGCATATATCCACGTGTGGTCAGGTTGAAAAAAAAAAACTCAACATTCATTTGGGGGTGAGCAAAATGGAAATGAAGACCGATTTTTGGATGAAAATTTTTTCGCGAATACAATACTTCCTTTTTTGTAAAAGGAAGTAAAAAATGAAACAAAAATAAAGAAAGAAAGTAGTACTTACTCTAGACCAGACGTCAAAAGTTTCCAACGCGATCTCTTGAACTTAAGAGATGTTTTGTTGTAATCTGTCGCAAACGTTGTTCTTCTAATCTCTCATCAACTCACGCTTTCAAACAACCCGTTTGTTGCTTCAAGAAATGTGCCTTTTGAATATCTCTACAGGTTCAAGTTCGCATCCTGATGATACCCAAATAGAACAGACACTTCCTTTACTGACCTGCATAGTGCTGAGTCACTGACACGGATTCAAGGCAACTCATTTCAATAATTAAAAAGAAATGACGAGCTTGAGGAGAAAACTTCCGGAATTCAAATCGGAAATTAATTTTGTGGTATAGATATTTGATTCATTGCTACTCTAGGAGGAAAACTTTTAGTTGATATGTATTTTTTTAAAAATGCCTTAGTAATTACGTTATGTCATAAATGATATGCATTGATGAGTACATTCACCTTTCGATATTCCGTACTAACCGATATCATTATCGGAAGTTCATGGTAGCATTGGTAGAAAATTCCTCTCTGTTCATACCCGACTTTTTTTCTTTTCAACCTCACTTGTTATTGGTACTAATTTTTTCGTTCCATTGCAGGAAAAATGATAGATTCGTGATAGTTTTTTTTTTTTTTTTGAGCAATCACGATTGCTTATTGTTCTCACTTGACTGTTTTGAATTCCTATCATTTTATTTTCCCACCGCCACCCTCCGCACCATCACCGTCGACCGGCTCCTCGCGATGCTGCTCCTATAGCAAAAGCCGTCTCCAGGTTGCGTCAATATCCTACACGCACACGGATACAGACACAACTACACGCACACACACCCACATACACACAACTACCCACACATTCATGCCTGCACACAGACACAAACACATATGCTTACACACTCATACCCCGCACCCACACACACAAACACTCATACACACAACTACCCATACACTCATGCCTGCACACAGACACAAACACACATGCCTACACACATATACACATACTCCCTACACACAAACACACATACCCCCCACGCATAAACCCACACGCGTACATACACACACTCGTGATTGCGAAAAACATAATTTGAATTCAAAATGACAAAATTCAAATTAATTTTCTTTTTCAAATTTATGATAGCTCTCAGTACAGAAAAAATGTTATCAGCAGCAGTCGTCCTAAATACTAATGAGTGTGTTTTCACTCTGTTTTGTTAAAGCACAGTGGCATTCATCTACTCTGTTGAATAAATGCTTCAAAGTAATTGGCTCATTCTAGCAAAGTTTAGGTACAACCATCTTATTATATTAAGTTTCACCAATAAAATGGCAGTTTTATAAACTGGTGTCAGGTCACTGTGACCTTGCAAAAATGTCCTTATTTGTCAAATTTTGTCTGAAGATTCAACAAAAACTCTCGTCCTTCGGCAAAATTTTTAGTTATATTCGGCAAAACTAGCATCATTCAGCGAAATTTAGAGTTCCTTTCGGCAAGATTTTTAGTTCTATTTGGCAAAATGATCATCATTCGGCAAAATTTGGAGTTCCATTCGGCAAATTGAGAGTTTCCGCACTCCCAGAAATTTAAGTTCGGAATTCCCTTGACTGGTGTAAATCAACAGCAGCATTCCTTTGGTGAAACTTATCCCCAATAAGATAGTTGCAGTTAAATTTTTCTAGATTCAACTTGATTCTTGTTGAAACATTGAACTTTATTTTTCAATGTGTAGGGGCGGAACAGTCAATTCGCGATAGCTCGAATCTTAAGGAACCGTCGGAAAACTTCGACGTATCGGAAGTTCGACTTACCACTAGTTTCGGTTTTTGACATTTTAATATGAAAAACCATCGAATATTTTAGTTAATATGTAAAAAAAACAGACAAAATTAGAGAACTTAAAGGTTTTTAAGCACAAAATATCATCAAGGATTAGGCACATGGCATGTTCCGGCTTCTACTCCACCTTTTCCTGGGCCTACCATGGTCTCGATTACCCCTTGGTCTGTAATAAAAGGCAGCTCTTGGAAGTTTCCCTCGTATCATCAAGGCCGGATTAAGGATTCAGAGGCCCATAGGCATTAGAAGTGATGGGGCCCCCTAGAGCTATCGCGAGGTCAACAAACGGGGGGGGGGGATCTGCAGCGTCTAAAGTTTCCACACACAAACGCGCACACGCATATACTTTTATTGTACACAACCAAGGAAGGGGGGGGGAGGCTTTTTTGAGGAAAATATAACTTTTTTAGCGTATTTTAAACTAAAATATTTCTTTGGGACCCCTCAGAACCTCGAAGCCCCTAGGCTACTGCCTACTTTGCCTATTTAGTAATCCGGCCCTGCGTGTCATATGTCGAACATGGTTTTTCCAATCGTTACGATATTCTGTAATGTATAAGTTCCTAAGCAAGTACTGAATGATATCAAAAGAAAAAATGAAATTTCTAAAGCGGTAGAATCCATAAATCTGAATTTGAAACGAATGAAGATGTGCACCTTTCCTGAAGCAGAATCAACTCTATTTAAATGGTTCCAGCAGTATCAATATCAAAACCATGCTTTTTGATTTTTTTTTCGCTCAATATTTTTGATTAAACTGTGCATTGGGCTTGCGTGCACCTATGCCCCCCCCCCCTCGTTTGTTGACCTCGCGATAGCTCTAGGGGGCCCCATCACTTCTAATGCCTATAGGCCTCTGAATCCTTAATCCGGCCTTGATGACACGAGGGAAACTTCCAAGAGCTGCCTTTTATTACAGACCAAGGGGCAAACGAGACCGTGGTAGGCCCAGGAAACGGTGAGGTGATCAAGAAGCCGGAACAGGCCATGTGCCTAATCCTTGATGATGATGATATTTTGTGCTTAAAAACTTTTAAGTTCTGTAATTTTGTCTGTTATTTGTACATATTAACTAAAATATTCGATGGTTTTTCATAATAAAATGTGAATATCTAATTCCTTTCGAATAGATTCATTCCTTATTTTTGTTCTTTCCACGTCGAGATCCATTAATTCCGTTCGGTGAGTTTTTCCTTCGAAGCTTACGAGTGTTTAACTTTTTTTACATGGGTAGATTACCGTCCTTCTGTATATCCCCCAACCTGGAGTTCCTTTTCGTTCTGGCAGCTACCCTTTTGCTTGGGTGACCTTGCCAGTAGCTACGCTGCCGCCGACGTAGCTCGAGGGGTCATAGGTGCACGCAAGCCCAATGCACAGTTCAATCAAAAATATTGAGAGAAAACGAGCTGATGTGTGCATCACATGACTTCCTTTTACTCCAATTTAATGTCATTTTCTCATTACTGGCCGTTTTAATATGATTCAATAGTTTACTCTCTAAATATCACCAACAGTGGCCAAATTGAAACCAGGTTTTAAAAAAAAATCGCCAAATTTGTCACCAAGTTGGTGACCAAAAGACTGGCGATATATCGCCAAAAGTCCGCCAAATTATAACACCACGTGAGTTTACATCGAAATTAACAATGATTTCCCCCCAAAAAAGGGGCAAAAGACCTCCTTTGAAGTATACGAATGCAACCAAAAAGGAAGGTGCACAACTAGACCCCACTAGGAGTTTACGTACCAAATTTCAACTTTCTAGGACATTCCGTTCTTAAGTTATGCGACACACATACACACATACGCATATACATACGTACATACAGACGTCATCAGAAAACTCGTTGTAATTAACTCGGGAATCGTCAAAATGGATATTTCGGGTGTCTGTACGTTCCTAGGCACATATCCACGTGTGGTCGGGTTGAAAAAAAAAAAAAACTCAACATTCATTTGGGGGTGAGCAAAATGGAAATTAAGGCCGATTTTGGGGTGAAAATTTTCTCGCGAATACAATACTTCCTTTTTTGTAAAAGGATGTAAAAAAATCAAAAGCATGGTTTTTTGATATTGATACTGCTGGAACCATTTAAATATAGCTGATTCTGCTTCAGGAAAGGTGCACATCTTCATTCGTTTCAAATTCGGATTCATGGATTCTACCGCTTTAGAAATTTCATTTTTCCTTTTAATATCATTCAGTACTTGCTTAGACATCCTTTAATAGTTAAGAAAACTCACTCTGTCTCTTAGGAACCTATCAGCAAATAATCGAACTAAAGAATGAAGGGGACCGCATCTTAACTTAGGTCAGCCTTTGAGTAAAGGTACAATCATTCTTCAGCTCACAACTTGATAGCTAAAAAGCAAATTCGTAGTCCAGCAACATGACAAAGTGTAAACAGTAAAAAACAGCAAAAAAAAAAAAAAAAAAAAAAAAAAATGAAGAAAATTAATTTGAATTTTGTCATCTTGGATTCAAATTATGTTTTTCGCAATCACGAGTGTGTGTCTATATGTAAGCGTGTGCGTTTGTGTGTGGGGGGTATGTGTATGTGTGTGTAGGCATATGTGTTTGTGTCTGTGTGCAGGCATGAGTGTGTGGGTAGTTATGTGTATGTGTGTAGGTGTGTGTGGGGTATGTGTATGGTGTGTGTAGGCATATGTGTTTGTGTCTGTGTGCAGGCATGAATGTGTGGGTAGTTGTGTGTATGTGAGTGTGTGTTTGTGTTTGTGTATGTGTGTGTAGGTGCGTGTATGTATGCGTGTAAGTGTAGGATATTGACGAAACCTGGAGACGGTGTTCGCTAGAGGAGCAGCATCGTGAGGAGCCGGTCGACGGTGATGCTGCAGAGGGTGCTGGTGGGAAAATAAAATGATAGCACATCAAAACAGTCAAAATGAAAGCAATAAGCAATCGTGATTGCACCAAAAAAAAAAAAAACAAGCTAACCCATTTTCGCACGTGTAACTCCTTTAACACACATTAAGGGCCGTTTCCATGGACACTTTCGACCCCGGTAAAAACCTGCTTTTCACCGCATTCCGGTTATTTGCGGAGTTTATGTGGAATCTTTCTACTCCTGCTAGCTTCTGGAGTGAAAGCGATGTTTCTACCCATAATACATTACGCGAAACAAGTTTGTCTTCTACCCGCTAAGGATGCTGGGTAAAAACCGCTTTCTCTGGAACAATGGAAGAACCTCTTTTTACATGGAAACGGGGAATTTTTCAATCGTTTTTTTTGCGGAGCAAGAGCGGGGAATTACCGGGTCGAAAAATTTGTTGTGAACGCGGCTATTGGCGCAACTGTTCTTGCTTTAGAGGTCTATTGTGCAGGAATTGCAAGTGAAGGTGAATTAATTTTTCCCATATATATATATATATATATATATATATATATATATATATATATATATATAGTCACTTGAAATACACCGCCAGCTCAGTCATTTCCAGCCGAGGACTTCAGTTTCGTGCTTATTAGCACTCATCAGCCCGGCATAGGAAAGTGAATGAACTGGAGATAGAAAACCTCTTTAGGAAGCCAAGAGTGTCAAGCAAACTGGTAATTAATATAGAATTAGCACAGACCAGGCGAGTGATCGAAACAATGGTTCGGTTCAACCCGAAGATTGAAGGCAAGGCATATATATGCCTTGCCTTCGAAAAAATCGAATTAGTAGACTTTCTTTCTTTTGGTGCTTATTGCACGGGTTTGTTTTGATGAGGACTACAATCTGAATGTCTTTCCTTCGTTACGCATAATATATTTTTTATTACAGTATAGAATTTTATTACAGTATATTAATACTTTTTTAATACAGATAAAGAACGCATGAAAGAATTTACATCAGAAAGAGGGGAAAGTACATCCGGAGCGAGGGTGTCTTGACCCACCGCCTCAAGTGGGAGAAATAATCGCTTGGGCCACTAGGCCATTGAGACCCCCAATTAGTAGACTTAGTAAACAAAAAAATTCAGGCAGCGAAAACAACCTGCAATTGTCGCACGCAGGTAGCGTGCGACACAGTGTGCGACACCCAACGTGTTCCGATCCCGAACTGACAAATATGGCAACTGGTTGTTGATATGGTGAATTTTGAATACTGTCATGCGTTTAGTGACACTCCCAAGGTTAAGATAAATCGATTGATGTAAGAATTACAAAAATTGGCCAAGGCATTTAGCCCCCCGAACGCCACATAGGAACAAACATACATAGACTTATAAACAGATTACCCTCCTTTGCGTCGCGCACGCGCAGTTCGGTAAAAATATAAATATATTTATCATGAATTTTTACTGTGAATCTATTTATTGTGAGTTTCCTTCTTTATTTTTCTTTTATCTGCTTTTTCATTACTATATTTCTCATTCATTCATTTTTTTTTCTTTTGAAAAATTATTCAACAGTACTTTTTTAAATCGTTTACATTATACAGTAAAATTCCTCTAATGCTGACACTAACTGGACACTTTTTTTGTCCGCACGACAGGGGTTTGATAATGTTATTTGCATTGGAACTGGGGAATTAAAAATTGTCCGTGTAAGAGGGGTGTCCGTTAGAGAGGTTTCACTGTATTTCTCAAAATCAAGAAAATGTTGTGAGACCAAAGCTTGTAATATGGTAATGTACCACAGTTCTAATGCATGGCGCGTTAATATTTGTTAAAAGCTGTAATTAATTTTCATTTGATACGAATTCCTCCTGAAAATGTTCCACAACATTTTGAAATATATTTATACAAATAGAAGCAGCTTTAAAAGTTAAAACAGTTGGTCTTTTTAAAGAGCTGCAATCTAATATATCTATTAAACAGCACTTTTCAGACAATTCATGTTAAAAAGTTCTTTGAAACAATAGTTACAAAAAATAATCATTAGCCAAAGTGCGGGCAAAAAACCTTCGTCATAAAAATCAAAAGTAATGAAAATGTATAGCATGAAAAAAAAACCATACATGTTTTATATTTCTTTGCATTTATTTAATTATGGTTTGCGCTATTGATTGTCATTTTTTTCTTTTTGTAATGGCAACGGTAAAAGAAATGAGAAGAAATAGGTGAAATGTTTTGATGGAATGTGACTGTTGTTGACGACAAAGATTGTTTTATATTTTACGTCGATATGTAGTTTTTTTTTTAATTTAAAGTATCAATTATTTACTTTTAGCAACTTAATGGCAGGAATTAATTTTCTTTAAAATTCCAAATAATTTTGGAAAGGTTCGAAACGACTCGTTGAATTGTGTACGCGAATAATCCAAACATGTCGAAAACTGAATTGTAGCAAATGATTCAATGGATATGAATGTTGCTGTATTTCCTGCAGTTCTTCACGGAATACTAAGGTGAGTGAAGAATCTATTTCTCGCTTATGTACAAAATACTCCGATGCAAATAGATCATTATTTTTGACTTTGGGCTCTGGTATCGTATATACGTCTTTTTTCTGGATACAGATTTCAAATAATGATAATAGTTATTAGGTACATTTGTAGCGTTCTGTTATCCAAGGCATCTGAATTCATTTTTAAACATTTTACACGATAGATTATACATTTCGTGCTCTGCATAACAGATTTTCCCCCAAGAGATTTTTTTTTTTTTTCGTTTCAAAACATTTGATTAAAACTTTTTTATTGTTTGTTTTTTGAATGAGTGCTATCGTAGCATTATTACCGATAAAGATAATTTGAATTAAATTGGATTCAAAGTATTTTCGGTTTATTTTTAAAATTTTTCAATCAAATTCCAATTAAATTCGTCTCACGTTTGTGCCATGTACTAGTCTGTACAATGAAAAATGTGAGTGCATTAATTCGTCTATTATAATATTTATGTTGATGTTACCCGTACGTTCTTATAGTGGCGATAGCGTGTAATTGAACTGGTTTTGAAGTAGAACTGCGACTGATTACCTGCCTGATAACATAGACTAGGTAGCAAATTAAGAAAAAGGAGGGGGGGAACCTTTTAAAAGTTCAAGGATTGAGCCTTAATTAATAAAACGTTTCCATGCTGGTACAGTCAAACCCCGTTAACGCGAACTCGCTTAACGCGAATTTTCACTTAGCGCAAAATAAATGCCATTACCCGTCAGATAAAGCTACAAATTAGTGTTAAATCAATCGCTTAACACGAAGAGGATTTAGACGAAAAAAATTTTAAGGTCTTGAAGAAAAAAGGGAAAAGAAAAAAGAAAATCCCCATGCTTTAACATGAAATTACTTTCAAAAGTCGAAAGATCTGCACTTGAATGCAAGCGACATGGATGGCAGCGAAAAAATTCCTCTCCTTATGTAGGAAAATCGGGAAGACCACGTTGTTTAAAAGAAAGTACGAACTTAAGCTGTAGACTATGCTTACAGTAAAAAAGCTTGATGATCAGTGAAATCTTCGACAAGCGGCTGACAAACCTAGATGCAAAATTTCATCGTGAAAAAAAAATGTTTAATTCTGGACACTTGTTCTGCACATGTAGAGGTTTAAGGTCTACAAACGATGAAGTTTTTTTTTACCCTTCAACACTGCAGCGAAAATCCAGTCTTGAGATCAAGGAAAAAGCAGATGTTTGAAAATGCACTATCGTAGAGAACTGGTTCGAATAGCCATTGCCTCTGTTTCGAATTACTTGTGTTTCTTGCTTAGATTATTAAACACAAATGTTTGGGTGTACGTTTTTGTACAAAGGTACTTTGGTTCCTATACTTTCTGAGACACAAAAACAAAAAAATTGTCTGCTTACATAAAATCCTGTAAACGTGGAAATCGGTCAACGCGAAATTCGGTTAACACGAAATATTTTGGCGTCCCCGTCGAGTTCGTGTTAACGAGGTTTGACTAATAAAATTGAACAATTTCCCAATTTTGACTAATCTAGCTTTTCCAGTAGATTTCTTACAGTAAACTCCTTACTGTTCATACTCATCAAATATCGAACATTTTATGAGTCAATTTTATCACGCTTCGTTGTCATCCTCCAAGCTAAAGAGACATTATTTTAATTTTAACAATTTAGAGAAAATAACATGTTTTTTAAGTTTCATGGTTTAAGTAACGAAAATTGAATGGAGTGTCGATTGAAAATTTGATACATTTCAGGGGTACACTCCAAGGCCCATACCGTTACTGAAAATGTTAGGAGCAGTTACTTTTTGGGGCATTTCTCCATTTGTATGTGTGTGTATCTCTTGAAGGGGTCATTTAGGGTTTCAGATCGCGTCATTTAGGGATGTGCATTTCTCTATTATGGGAAGGGCGGCACCACTGTAAATTTCATCTACTTTTTTTTTTGAGCAATCACGATTGCTTATTGTTCTCACTTGACTGTTTTTGGCGTGCTATCATTTTATTTTCCGCCAGCACCCTCTGCTGCATCACCGTCGACCGGATCCTCACGATGATGCTCCTATAGCGAAAGCCGTCTCCAGGTTGCATCCATGCCCTACACGCACGCACACACATACACAAACACACAACTGCCCACACATTCATGCCTGCACACAAACACATATGCCTACACACACATACACATACCCCCCGCACACAAACACACACACATACACCTACAAACACATACACACAACTACCCACACATGCATGCCTGCACACACACACAACCACATATGCCTACACATACATACACATACCCCCCCCCCACACACACATTCATATACACAACTAACCACACACTTATGCCAGCACACAGACAGAAACACACATGCCTACACACACACACATGCACATACCCCCTACACACAAATACACATACCCCCCCCCCACACACAAACACACACGCCTACATACACACACTCGTGACTGCGAAAAACATAATTTGAATTCAAGATGTCAAATACTGTTTAAGACTTTCACGGCTGGCGTCAATATGGGGAGATAACATTTCCGGGCTTATTGGTCGTGGTCTAATTGGAGTAGAAATTCCAGACGTTTCGGCTTGATTTGCTGCCGCAAATGATGGCTGCAGCAAAGCAAGCCGAAACGTCTGGAATTTCTACTTCAATTAGACCACGAGCAATAAGCCCGGAAATGTTGTTTTCCCAAGATGTCAAAATTGAAATTAAATTTTTTTTTGTCTCAAAAAATGTGCTGCATCCCACTTTTTTAAGTTGATTGCTGAAATGATAGCAATTGCACTGTTTTAAAATGTCATTCACTCTGAAATTTAAGTTAACACTCATAACTAGACAACTAGAATTTATAAACTTGCTTTTTAAAATGCTAGCCATAAATTTGAACTAAAAAACGGTTAAGCTGTTTTTTATTTAATTTTGTTTATTTATTTTTTCTAATGTTATCCTACGTTGATATTATGGTTGAGTATGATTTTCTAACGTGATTTTAATAACTCTGGTCTAATGACACCAGAGTAGTACAAAGTATCAGAAAAGGAAGATTTTCTTCTTTTCTAAAGTTAATTGCTGAAGCCTTGTTGCTTTAACAAGATTTTTTAGCCGCTTTTGAGCGGCTGCTGGTGCACCAAAAAAGTCGACAGTTAAAAGAGGTGGGAGGCGAGGGGGGTTAGGTGGGTGGCGTCCCTAAAGCTGATTCTTTGGTACAGATGTGATGTACCCCCCCCCCCCCCCATTTGGCGACATCCGTTTTTTTGCACAAAATTGAAATATTTTTCTCGCCAATGAGGCGATAATTTTTTAAGCATGGCATCCCTGGCGAAACTAACCTATGTTTTGCAACCCGAAGGCAATCTTAGATCTGTTCAAACTTGTTTACTTGGTTTCACGCAGGAGAGATACGTGTTGTTTCGTGCAATATACCTTAGGAAATCTTATTTTGTGTTAGTTTAAATTCAGTAGTTGTTTTTTGAAGTAAAAACATTAGAAAATGCCAGTTTCTTCAAACTTGAACGTTAATTAAAAGTTAACTCTAACGTGGTGTGTTTCTGTAACGCGCCATTGTCATATGATGTATTGTTTTAGACTGAGTGTGAGGATTTATACCATAAAAAGGTAAGTTCTTTATTTTAGAATTCAAAAAAAAACTCACTTTCGAAATTCTATGTTTTTACAAATCCTTGAGAAGTTCTTGTAGTTTTTAACTTTATTTTTACTGTATGTAAATTAATTTTACAAAAATAGTACGGTTATTTTGTTCTAAAAGTTAATTCTTATCGATGCCACGAATTATTTAGACATTCTATTAACGTGCCTCCTTTAGGTACTGAATTTCTGAAAATAAGTTGACTCCAGCATTTTACAAAAATATAAAGGTGTTATTTTATGTAAAGTATAATAGGTGTTTTGAAAGCATGTCTGGATAGCAAATAAATGTATGGTATTTTTGTATTGTTTATGTTTAGGATGTTCTGTTGAGACATTTTTACTTTTCATACATCAAAATTTGAGTAACTAAGCGCTTTTTTGGCTGAAATAGTTATTGATTTTGGGGATGTTTTCCGCTTTAAACATCGCAATTTGAATCGCTTTGCTCTTTTTTAGCACAGTATGAGAAAAGTTTTTGCTCGATGAAATGCATGTTGGAAAATAGCTTTTATTTCTATTGGTACATATTTCATTGGTGAGCTGTTATAGTAATTTGTCAATTTAAGCATTTTAAATACTTTCTAGTCATTGTTCTTTGTGTACAAAAACTTTCTAGTTTCTGGTATTTTTGAAGCATATATTCGTGATGTTTTTTGTTGTTTTATGTTGCTTTTATATATATTGTGTTCTGAAGTGCTTTGATCATGTTTTTTTATCTGATTTTTTCCTGTTGGCGCTAAAAAAGCATCGCTAAGAACGATGTATGACATATGTCGTCATACATCGTTTTCTTGGTGCCAACAGGAAAAAGTCGCCAAGGGTAGGGTATGTCACATCACTTCCGATTTTGCTACCCCAACATTGAAGATCTGAGTATTTTCCCCGATTTTACATCAAAAACTTCTAAACCTAAACAATAGCGAGATATACTGACACCCTCTGATATAATTTTATATTGTCCGACTCAGTGGTTGGAAAAACTACATTTTTTACGCGAACTACAACTACTTTATTACAAATGTAGTTAACTACAACTACTTTTTTTAATGCAGCTGCTACAAACTACTTTTGAAATGTAGTCGCTACTTCGCTACACCGTTTGAGAATTGAACGAAAAAATTCCAAAAGTGGATCATATAATTAATTAGCTCATTTGAAAATGGAATATTACTAAAAATTATCTATTTCTTTCCTATTTAAAATAATTTTTAAATGTACGCTGCAAGAAAGTATTGAAAAGTTGAAGGATTCAAAGTTTTACAATTCGGCTACTTGAAAAATGTAAAAAGAAGCAGTCATGATTTGGTTTAAGTTTTGCATCGACATACATGTATGTACATAAAATTGACTTGATAAGAAAAACATCTTCAGAAGAAGAGAAACTTTAATTTTCTATATAGAAATAAATTTTATAGAACCACCGTCGTCATTAATGGGGACTGGGCGACGTTAAATATGCTCGTGGTCTCAATGTCCTCCAAGTGAAACGATACCTCTGGGGGTGCTAGTACTAGGTAGCTATTAGCTCCTGGGCTAGTTCAAAATTCTCACTAACTGTTCGATCCGGTGATGGTGCTGCCATCTATCGGTATATAAAATAATAGAGGCAAGGCACATAGTATGCAGTCCTCGACATAAATACAGTTGAAGTCAGTTGTGACTCTTGAATAGAATAGAATAGAATTTTATAGAAACTTATATTTTGTAGGATCTAATTAATTAATTTTGAGCTTCAAGCTAGGGGTCCGGATGTGGTCACCATCCCCTTTCTTATGCAACTGATAAAAAAATTTTTTTAACTTAATTTAAAAGTACAGTTCCCAGAAATTGCTACAAACTACTATTTTTACTTCCTTTTACAAAAAAGGAATATTGTATTCGCGGAAAAATTTTCACTCAAAAATCGGCCTTTATTTCCATTTTTCTCATCCCCGAATGAATGTTGAGTTTTTTTTTTTCGACCCGATCACACGTGGATATATGCCTAGGAACGTACAGACACCCGAAATATTCATTTGGACGACCCCCAAGCTAATTACTACGAATTTTCTCGTGACGTCCGTATGTATGTATCTCGCATAACTCAAAAACGGTATATCCTAGAAAGTTGAAATTTAGTACGTAGACTCCTAGTGGGGTCTAGTTGTGCACCTTCCTTTTTGGTTGCATTCGAATGTTCCTAAGGGGGTCTTTTGCCCCTTTTTGTGGCGAAATCATTGTTAATTTCGATGTAAACTCAAGTTGTGTTATAGCTTGTCGGACACTTGGCGATATATCGCCAGTCTTTTGGTCACCAAGTTTTGTCGCCAACTTGGCGACAAGTTTGGCGATTTTTTTCTTTTCTTTTTTTTTAAATATGGTTTCAATTTGGCCACTGTTGGTGATATTTAGAGAGTAAACTATTGAATCACATAAAAATTGTGAATAATGTGGAAATGACATTAAATTGGAGTAAAAGGAAGTCATGTGATTCACACATCAGCTCTTTTTAAAGTAGTGCGCTACACTACAAACTACTAAATAATGTAGCTACTACAGTAACGCCGCCACCTGTAGCGCGCTACTTCCGACCACTGGTATGACTGTTACTCAAAAATGTTCGAAGAAGTGTGTAATGCCGAATTCTGGTTTCACTAATCTATTGCACATTTAATTGGATAGAAATTAAACCTCATTAAAAAAAAGGCTAAAAGAAATTGAAACTCAAAATATTTTTGGTATAAATTCAGCATAATAGAAGCAATTTTAATTGCAATTATAAAAACTTAACCCTTTCGAAAATTACGATCCCCAAAATGAAATCTTTTCACTCACGAGCATAAAGATTGCTCATTTCCAGTCATTTTTAACCGACTTCAAAAAGGAGGCGGTTATCAGTTCATACCGTATGTATGTTTTTTTTTTTTGTTTGTCCACTCATAGCGTCTCACCTAGTGAACCGATTTTGATGATTCTTTCTTTAATGGATAGGGGATGGCTCAACTTAGGTCCCATTACTTTGTTTGACCATATTTGTTCTTTAGAAAAAACGTTATGGGCAAAAAACAGTAATTTTTATGCAATTTCCCTATTAAATGATATTGTAGCGAAGTTCGCACTTTTCATCCGCGGATAACGGTGGCTCAGTGGTAGAATTATCGCCTCCCACACGAGCGACCCGGGTTCGAATCCCGACTAGGACAAAGTGAATTTTACTAAAATTTCGTTTCTACTGTTTCCCGTATTTTCTCGAATGTTCTATTAATTTCTGTATCTTTCCAAGTAAGGAAAGTTCCAGCACTTTCTCAAGTTGTATATAAGGAGATGTAACGTTCATTCGTGGTTCTGAATAAAGATCTCGAGTTGAGACTAACGAGTATTCGCTTCATTTGGCTTTCGCATTGTCTTCGCTATCTTCATCTACGCGACAATATGAAACTCATTGTTATAAAAGTTTGGTGCCATATAACATTAATAGTAATTGTAATGATAATTTTGAATAAAGGCTTTTCTAAAGCAATACAGTGATATAGAGTCGAACTTTTTACTAGGTAACTTCCTACTTTTACTGAAATATCTACATTTACACTAAAATGAATGAAATAAAAAAATTTTGAAAAAAAAAAAAAATAGAACCGACTTCAAAATTGCTCTAAAAAGTGAAAAATAATTTTATTCTTTAAACACCATCGATAATGCTTTTAAACATAATTTTTGAAGTTGGCGCAAAAACGATAGATAAAATCACTCACAGTCATAACTCAACTACAACTATAAATTTAACCAGGCCCAGTTTCTTCACTATCACATAAATTATGCATTGATGACAACATATTTGAATAACGACATAAATGTTTCGTTCGTAACTTTGGATGCTTTTCTGAAAAAAATATGAACGAAGCATGGTTACACTGGATTTTACGTTTTGTTTTTGCGCCAACTTCAAAAATTATGTTTAAAAGCATTATCGATGGTGTTTAAAGAATAAAATTATTTTTCACTTTTTAGAGCAATTTTGAAGTCGGTTCTATTTTTTTTTTTTCAAAATTTTTTTTTGAAACATGTTCATCACTTTTCATTTTCAGAACTGCGCTAAAAGAAATCCGATAGATATCTTTTTTTTTTAAACTGTCAATTGAAACTTTTTATTTCTATGTTATTTAAACGCTAAAGTTATTCCATATAATCGGATATAATGTGTTTTTTCCTGATAAACATAAACAGCACTATATCAAATGTTAAATCACAAAAGAAAACGAGCTGATGTGTGCATCACATGACTTCCTTTTACTCCAATTTAATGTCATTTCCACATTATTGGCAATTTTAATGTCATTCAATTGTTTACTCTCTAAATATCACCAACAGTGGACAAAGTGAAACCAAATTTTAAAAAAAAATCGCCAAATTTGTCGCCAAGTTGGTGACAAAACTTGGCGACCAATAGACTGCCGATATATCGTCAAGTGTCCGCCAAATTATAACACCACTTGAGTTTACATCGAAATAAACAATGATTTCCCCCCAAAAAGGGGCAAAAGACCCCTTAGGAACACCCAAATGCAACCAAAAGAGAAGGTACACAACTAGACCCCACTAGGAGTCTACGTACCAAATTTCAACTTTCTAGGACATACCGTTTTTGAGTTATGCGAGATACATACACACATACGCACATACGTACAGACGTCACGAGAAAATTCGTTGTAATTAACTCGGAGGTCGTCAAAATGGAAATTTCGGGTGTCTGTACGTTTCTAGGCATATATCCACGTGTGGTTGGGTTGGAAAAAAATACTCAACATTCATTCGGGGGTGAGAAAAAATGGAAATGAAGGCCGATTTTTGAGTGAAATTTTTTTCGCGAATACAATACTTCCTTTTTTGTAAAAGGAAGTAAAAAGTTCAGTCTTACAATTTCTTAAGAGTGGCACCTCTGTACATGAGGTTTTCCCTTTCAGCTCTGATATGGCTATTCCAAAGTGACGGCCCAAAAGAAATGTGAAACTGCTTTAACTGAACTGTTCGGTGTTTTCTTGTTGTTTTTAAGATGTATATAACTTTTGATTGCAGAGTAAATACAGTTTAATTCATCGGGCGATTGGTTTTAATGTCGGATAAGTGTCTCATCACGACGCAAGAAGTGCGGTAGTTTCAAAGAATCATATCTTTGAACCTACTGCACACATTACAATAAGCCGTACATTAGAAAATATACCGAGTTATTTTTCCCATCAAATTCAAATACAGTCGAGCCTCCATATATCGAACTTCCACATATCGAAATTTTCTAGAAATCGAAATCCCAGCAAATTTCAATATTCATTTCATAGAAAAATTGTTTCTCTATATCGAAAAAATCTCTATATATCGAAATTTTTTTCGAGACATTCGTAGATTTTTTTTTTTTTTTTTTTTTTTGCACTTTAGACTGTTTGTCTCATGAAAAATGAAGGTTAGGGGAGGAAATTATGTTTACTAAAGGTTGCTAAGAAACTCGTAAGAAATCTGGGTTTGAGGGGTGTGTAGATAGGTCGTTGTTCCGTTCTGGAGTTCTTAAATTCCCTCAAGTCTATCAAGTCTATTTCAAATCTTAGTTGTAATCAGTAACACTGTAAAATCAGTTTCAAGTTATTCTTCTTGTCTGTTGATTATCATTCCTAGTCTTTTTAGCTTCAAAAATCATTCAAGTTAAGTAGATTGATTTTTTACTTTTCTCTCGATTACATTGTCGAAACGAAAATCCCCTCATGTTGCGAAGCAAGTTGAACTGCCGAAGAATGAAGATGTATGAAGGCACAAAAATGCAATTTCTGTTAACTTTTCAGTTATTAACTTTCGTTTAATCCGATGCTCGTATAAATTAGAAATTGGGTTTCATGTACGAAAATTAGCTATAATTTTAATGTTTTATGAGATTTTAATGATAAAATAAGATCGTTTTTTATGTATCGAAATTTCTATATATCGAATTTTTTTCCGGCAATTTGCTACTTCGATATATGGAGGCCCAACTGTACACAAATGTGCAATATGTTAGCACATTGTACAAAATGCTCAATCAAAAATGTTCGATGTTGGAGCCTTTTGTTATACGACAGCATCTAATCTGTAATCCACATCGTATCACATATTTTCGACTATTACTGTCAATACTTTGTAATGCTGAACAAATGTGTTCTTGAAGTGAGGGGCGTCCAGAACTTAAATGGGGGAAGGGGGGGCAGAAGTTCTCAATTTGCTGAATGGATCTTCATGTTTTTCCAAATGATAATTTTACCGAGTCATCACACAAAATTTGTCGACTTATAATAATTTTGTCGAATCGTCAGCCAAAATTGTCAAATTATGCCCGATCTCCATACGCAATGTGTCAAAGTATGATTATTTTTCCAAATCGTCGTGAGACAAAATTTGCCGAATTATGATACTTTTGCCGAATCGTCAGACAAAATTTGCCAACTAATGATAATTTTAGGGAACTGTTAGACAAAATTTGCCGAATAAGGAACTTTTTGGAAGATCTCAGTGACCTCCATTCGGTTTAGTGTTTGTTATCGGCATCGAAGATTGAATGAAAGATTAGACGTTTGACTCATAACAAAAGGCTTACACATCGAACATTTGTATTTGAAAGAAACTTTGTATATTTCTCTCGTGTATTACGTATTGTAAAATGTGCAATAGTTTTGAAAATACTATTTTCTTAAATCAGGTTCATCATTTGTTCTAGCTCTGCGTTCTATTGCGTGAAAACCAGCCTCTTTTAAATACATAATCCAGTAAATTCTCCATTTGCCGTCAGATAATTTTGACAAATGATTAATAATTTAAGGCATACAACTTTTATGTAAGATTTCCTTGTTTTCCAAAATACGAGGTAGGGTGAAAACGTGCCCAGATTGGAGTTGTTATCCCTCGTGCGATGTATGATAGTCAGGATAAAGGTTTGATTTCCTTTCGTCGGATTATGAAATGTCGCCATCAGAGCAGATTCTTGGAGAAATAGCCCTTTTGAGATGCTGCTAAATATTTTTAATCAGGTTAACTTTTATCGAGTTGCTTGATAAGTTATATACATAAAAATGTGGACAATAATGTTACAAATACGATGGTATAGGCTTTTTTGGGCAAAAAATGAAAATTTCATGAACCGCAGCCCTATCTAATCTGGAATGTTTCTGGATTTTTTTTTTTTTTTGCAGTGCAAGAGTAACGTGATAACGAGTTTCAACTGTAAATAAATAATCATGAAGTGAGATGAAGTCAATTTAGTTGATATTTCAATACTCGATATACGAACTACAGTGGATAACGGCAGGCCCGTGCCAAGCCTGATCGGCGCCGTCGTGCAAATGTCTTTTAATCGCCTTTATGCAGTAACGTTCGAACAAAATATAGTTAACACTTGGCGTGAGGTTTTGTAGGCAAATGTAATGTGGAAAGAAATACGTTTGGCATTTTTTCAAAATAAAAACAATGTGTAAATTTTTAGTCTTGAACTTTGGAGCACAGTTTACGTTTTTACTTCATATCTCGAAATGATTTCAAGTAAGAGCGGATTTGAAACATGACATTTTCTCTTAGAAACTTTGCATTGAGCTGCTGTTAAAAAAGAGATGGCAAGTTTCAGTGAATTAAAGCATTTTCCCCCCAACAACTTTAAAAAAAAACTTCGAGTTTGAAATAAATATTGCTTTTTTTATTCTAATAAGTACTTTCAAAAATGGGAAACGGCTATTATGCAGCTTGAATTTCTAATATCTGATATACTGTCCAGAAAGCAAGATAGCCTGTAGATGTTGTTTACATTGATTTTCAAAAAGCTTTCGATAAGGTACCGCATGTTGCTCTACTTAGCAAATTAGCTGATATAGGAATAGGAGGGAAAACTTTCATTTGGGTAAAAAATTGGCTGACCGGAAGGAAACAAAGAGTAGTTGTAAGGGGAAATTATTCTAATTGGAGTGAGGTCTTAAGCGAGGTTCCTCAAGGATCAGTGTTAGGGCCTGTTTTGTTCATTGTCTTTATGAACGATATTCACAAAAATATTTCTGGGAA
Organism: Uloborus diversus; assembly: GCF_026930045.1. Lineage (NCBI taxonomy): Eukaryota > Metazoa > Arthropoda > Arachnida > Araneae > Uloboridae > Uloborus > Uloborus diversus. The sequence continues at coordinate 217,499,321 of NC_072733.1, forward strand.
CATGAACTGTTTTGCTGATGATGTCAAAGTTATGGGGACTGTAGAAAATGAAGAACAAGCAAATCAGCTGCAAGAGGATCTAGATCATATTACGGAGTGGGCTGATAAATGGGGTATGGCTGTTAATGTTGGGAAATGTCAAGTGCTGCATTTAGGGCATGGAAATAAGTGTACAAGTTATTATTTGTAAGGTTCAGTCATTAGTCAGGCAGACAAAGTTACTGATCTGGGGGTCTTAATAAGTCAGGATTTAAAGTTTAGCCAACAGTGCAGCATTGCTAGCAACAAAGCCAATAAGATGCTTGGGTTTATCAATAGATCTATTTCAAATAAATCTAAAGAAGTTCTTCTGCCCTTATATAGAAGTTTGGTAAGATCCCATTTGGAGTATGCTGTTCAGTTTTGGTCTCCTTATCTTAAGAAAGACAATGTATTGGAAAGGGTTCAAAGGCGGGCTACAAGGCTAACAAGTGGACTTTCCCACTTAGATTATGATTCCAGGCTTAGAAGGCTAAAAATGTACAGTCTTGAGCAAAGAAGAGACCGAAGGGACATGATTCAGCTGTTTAAATTTATTAAAACGAAAGATGTTACGGGGCTAAAATTTAGCCCTGAAAACAGGACAAGGGGTCATTGTTTTAAGCTATTTAAATCTCAGGCTAACATGGATATTAGGAAAAATTATCATTTTAGCAGGGTAGTGGAACCGTGGAATAGCTTACCGGAAGAGGTGGTAATGAGCAAAGGAGTAGACAGTTTTAAGAGGGCCATTGATCTTCACTGGGGATTGTAAATTGACTAGGACCAGTCTAGCTGGGCCCAGAGCCTGTTGCTGGTCGTCACTTTTGTATTTGTATTTTGTATTTGTATTTGTATATCTATTTCTGGACTTCATATTGATCAATATTTATTTTCTTTCTGAAGTAAAGGTTTCAAAATTAAGAGAATCGGGAAAAACCCACTTTACTGAGATAGTGGGTTTTCTCAAGTATGCCTGCCCGAAAAAACACTGGGCGAGTTTTTTCGGGCTGTTCCTGGTTTGACGATTTTTGCCTTTGATATGCTAATGCGTTTTTAGAAGATTAAAATAGTTTAAATGTCAAAGTTAACGATGGTCTAATTATCTCTCCAATCTCTAATTCATAAATAATTATTCAAAGTTTTATGCCTCTCAAAATATCACAACAGACTGAATAGATTTCTAAATTGAAGTAGTTGATAATCCCCCTTAAAATCTGAAACTGAAATCATTTCAGATAAAATCAAGAATCCTAAAATATGGAACCGTTACAAAAGGCATTGAATTTAATATCAATGTCTTTTGCAACGGTTCCACAAATACAGTCTCTCCAAAAGTTTTTTTTTTTTAATTTAAGAAACAATACAAATAGTTAAAGAAATAAAAAGGGGGGGGGGGAATCGAGTAATTATGGTCAAGTCGTTCCGAATTAAAAAGCTAACTTAAATTATTGTTTACAATGTGTGAATATTACACAGCTAAATAATATGCAAATATGCATACCGTATTTTTTTATGTATGATAACACGGATCAGTGGAATCAATACGAATTAAAGATCACAAAAAGACTATTAATTCCACAAATTATAATGCAAGATCTTCACCGCAAAAACCAACATAGGGCATAACAAATGTCTTGCTCCTCGTATGCTCAACCTTGTGTACTATAAACATTATCGAAGTAGAATTTTCTCACGGAGAATGCAAATGTGAGCATTAAAGTCCATTGTTTTCGGTGTAAAAGATTGCACTTTTGAATAACTTGTTTGGAAACAACAAGGCGATAATTTTAGATTTGCAGCGAGACGGATTAATTGTGTCAATAAGCAGTATAATTTCACCCACGCCATTACGAAAAATGAAGAATTCAATTTTACTTTTTTTGGTTACTTTTTACTTCCTTTTACAAAAAACGAAATATTATATTCGCGAAAAAATTTTCATCCCAAAATCGGCCTTCATTTCCATTTTGCTCACCCCCAAATGAATGTTGAGTTTTTTTTCAACCCTACCGCCCGTGGATATGTGCCTAGGAACGTACAGACACCCGAAATATCCATTTTGACGATCCCCGAGTTAATTACAACGCGTTTTCTCGTGACGTCTGTATTTACGTATGTATGTGCGTATGTGTGTCGTATAACTCAAGAACGGAATGTCCTAGGAAGTTGAAATTTGGTACGTAGACTCCAAGTGGGGTCTAGTTGTGCACCTTTCTTTTTGGTTGCATTCGTATGCTCCAAAGGGGGTCTTTTGCCCTTTTTGAGGGGAAATCATTGTTAATTTCGATGTAAACTCAAGTGGTGTTATAATTTGGAGGACATTTGGCGATATATCGCCAGTCTTTTGGTCGCCAAGTTTTTGTCGCCAACTTGGCGACAAATTTGGGGATTTTTTTAAAATCTGGTTTTGATTTGGCCACTGTTGGTGATATTTAGAGAGTAAACTATTGAATCACATTAAAATTGCCAATAATGGGAAAATGACATTAAATTGGAGTAAAAGGAAGTCATGTGATGCACACATCAGCTCGTTTCCTCTTCGTTTGAAGCATTTTTGATGGGTAAAGCTCGGTGCCTCTTTGGCTCTGGCGCCGTCGAGCTCCGCACGACCTCGCATATAGGAACGGCGCGGCTCTGGATAACGGATGAAGAAAAACCCGACTCGCTACATATAGGTCAACCTAAAGTCGGATCTTAAACCCTAAGTTGCATACGGCAAAGACGCAACGCGATAAAGAAAATGTCTGTTTGAATTTGACCCATGGCACAAGAGTTTTCGCGACGCAGACCGTAATCAATAAATTTTGGGCCCCCCTCCAACAAAATTTGTCGGGCCCCTCCCCTGAGACCCATCACTGTATATTTGAAACGTTAATAAGTCTTAGTGCTAGTTCTTTTTTGAGCAATCACGATTGCTTATTGCTTTCTTTTGACTGTTTTGATGTGCTATCATTATATTTTCCCGCCAGCACCCTCTGCAGCATCACCGTCGACCGGCTCCTCACGATGCTGCTCCTCTAGCGAAAGCCGTCTCCAGGTTGCGTCCATATCCTACACACACACGCATACACTCACACACCTACACACACTCATGCCTGTGCACAGACACCAACACACACTCCTACACACACATACACAAACTCATGCCTGCACACAAACACATATGCCTACATACATACACACACACTCTCGCGTACACACACAGCACTGCATACACAACACGTACACACACGCATGCACTCACACACCTACACACACATGCCTGCGCACAGACACAAACATACAATCCTACACACACACACATACACACACTCATACCTGCAAGCAGACACAAACACATATGCCTACATACACACACACGGACGCCTACACACACTCGCGCGTACACACACAGCACTGCATACACAACCAGCACTGCATACACAACACGCACACACATGCATAAACACACACACACATGCGCCTGCACAAACGCACACACATGCGCCTACACAAACACGCACGCGCATTCATAAACAGACGCTCGTGATTGCGAAAAACATAATTTGAATTCAAGATGCCAAAAATTCAAATTAATATATTTTTTCTTCAATTTTTTCTTTAATTTCTTGGGCTGTTGGGCCCGTTAATGACGCGCACTGCGGGGTCTGTGGGTACGCAGATTCGGGCCTGTCGTGACGGTAGTCAAGCTTGACTACTGAGAGATGGCGGGTGGCCTTAAAGCGGAGATATCATTTGTAATAGGTTCTTTGTTATTATTGTGTAATAGATAAGATCAGCGAGAACTTATCTCTTACTACTCAGGCCTTTCCGGATAATTCTACCTATTATAGCCAATAGAAATGATGTTTCTGCTTCAAGGTCATCTACCATCTCTCCGTGGTCAAACTTGACAACACTCTCAAAAATGCATCTGGAAATCTCATTCAATTTTCTCCGTATTTGCGGAAATGGTTTCGTGGAAAGAGCTTATTGCCACTTTGACGAATTTTTCGTCAGATTTGAGCATGAGTTTGTGATTGACCGAGAAAAGAATCGTCTTTAATTACTATGTCTAATGAAGAATATTCGAAATACAAGATGCATTTCTGAGAAGGAGTAACTGAAGACGGGTTATCTTCCAGCAGTTTCGACATCATGCAGCAATCTCATGATTTGAAAATCCTGATTCGTTAGGGGATGGAAAATGTGACGAAATGGTTGGAAGAAGTTTCAAAAAACGGCTTCTAGTAGTGATTCTGACGAACGGTGGGAAAAATTTGTTGACGCAGGAGGAAAGTAGGGTGTTTCAAAATGAATAGCGGGGTTTTAACATGTTATAATATTTATTTTACCAAACTTACAGCCACAAGTGATATATCAAATGAAAGAGAAGTTTTTTACATAATAGCCTACAAGTGTTCAACGTGAGCATCATTCGTCACTCGGCACACGTCAAGACGATATGCGAGTTCTTCCCAAACTTTGATGAGTGTCTCATTAGTCATTGCTGCAACAGCTGTTTCAATCCTGTTCCTTAATTCGGGAAGGTCGGCTGGCAGTGGAGGCACATACACAGTGCTTAATAAACCCCCAAAGATAGAAATCACACGGCGTTAGCTCGGGTGACCGTGGGGGGGGGGCATGGGAAACAAGCCCTGTCATTAGGCCCCTTAAGGCCAATCCAGCGGTCGGGTACAGTTAGGTTAAGCCAATCGCGTACCTCATTATGCCAGTGAGGCGGCGCACCATCTTGCTAAAAGATAAAACACAAAACGCTTTCTGTTCTTTAGTCGCCATCTTTGCTACAAGCGCTTTCTAGCGGATTGCAGCAGAAACATTCCACGCGCATGCGCACTGATGCCAACAAACAAAACTGTTTGAGTTTCTCTTTCATTTGATATTTCACTTGTGGCTGTAAGTTTGGTGTAATAAATATTATAATATGTTAAAACCCCGTTATTCATTTTGAAATACCCTGTATTTTGAAGAAGAATAAATATTTTTTTTTTCCAGAAAATGCTTACATTTAACGATTCCCGAAACTTATTTACTTGATTTCGCATTTTATAAAATTTAAGCTATTTATAAATTAATTGTTTTGTTAGAAACTACTATATTGAGAACAATCAACTATATTCTTAAAATGTCTACCACTTGTATTATGCTTACATAGTAGCCAATTAGTGATTGCGTATACCGAATACTGGTGTTTGGAGCTATTTTGCAATTTTGTAATACAGGTATTTAACCCCTTCAGTCGGAATTATGAAATATTTGATTAAAAATTGGATTGATATTTGGTACACAGTGTACTTATGGTAAAGGGTATCTTATAGACAAAATTTTGAGTTTGTAGGAGAAAAATTAAAAGAGTTATGGCACGTCCAATATTCCAAACTTATATTTTTGAAATACATATTTCATATACAAAAACAATAAAATACCAAACAAACTTCATTATAAAATGTTCTACAAACAATTATAAAACATAATATAAGCGTTTGAAACGATTAATTAAAAATTATATGTATTTTTTAAAAAATCAGGAAAAAAACATCGCATTTCAGATGAAAATCCATGGTTGGAAAAATGAGCCACTCTCTATCTCTCAATCCTTATATGTCAGTGTTGTCAATCCCAAAACGAAAAATTATTTCACAGATTATAATAAGCAGAATGTAAAGAGTCAACTACAAGAAAATCAACTAATTAATTCAATTATTAAATGATTGTTCGGTATACCGGATATCAGGTCTGAAGGGGTTAATGGGATAAAATACCGGTATATTCGGTATTAGGTAAAAATAATAAATGGCTTTTAGTTAAAGAGTTTTCAATGTAACTAGTTAGATAACTACTGTTAGTTTAAATATAAATTTCTTTTTCGAAGAGACAGTTCCAAAAACAATCTATTGAAGTAAAAATGTGGCTTCAAAAGTACGAGTTTAGAGAATATCAATGAATAAAAGTGTGGCTTTCATGAGTTTGTGAGCCACGTTTTTATTTTCTCCATTTCCTTGACATGCCCCTCTAGTGAAAATTAATTTTAATTGCAATAATGAATATGTTTGTGCTATGAACAATCTATTCAAACCATCACACACAATTGCAGTTTTTCTTTAAAATATTTTTAATATTGGTCTCAACTGTACTGAATTTTGAAAAAAACTTTTCTTATTAGTATAACAAACAGTCATTTGTTGTCACTGATATTAGCGTGCTGTTCTGTCTCGCTATTCAGCTTTATAGAAAGCGAGATAATATTGATAATACCTTGAACATTGGCAAGAAGGTAAGGCATAATCAGCTGGAAGATATTTTCAGAAATTTACTTAATTGTAAAGCATTTCGAAAAGAAAACGGAAAAAAAAGAAAGAAACTAACAAGATTAAATGCATCGTAAATTAACCAAAACCATTTTTTTACCCAAAGAGTTAAAAAAAAAAGACAACAAACCCATTCTGACCAAGAAAAAATCGCTAAAGATAATGTTAATACTGGAAAAGAATGCTCAAAGAACAGTTGCTATAGATATGATAGTAACTGTTCAGCTATAAATAATAATGATAAAAAAAAAAAAAAAAACCTACCGACATTACAAAAGAAACACCCACACTCAGAAAAATGTTTTTTCTTCAAAACCAACCAGTTAAAGACCGAATTATTTGAAGATGAAGGGTTTCTAGGCTTCTCTTCTACAGGAGGTGTATCGCGCATTATTAACAGTACAATTGGCCTGCGTGAATTCAGAAAAAATATTTTCAGCTGCAGGACAGTTTTTTACAAAAGTGAGTTCCAGACTTATTGACAACTAAATTTGCCGCTTCATTTTATGTTTGCACAAAATTATAAAATATGGCAACGAAACGTGTTTTTGAATGTTCTTTGGGAAATTTCTGATACCGGTATCAGTACCGATGGTATTCCAGTATCACGTTTAAAAATACCGAATACCGGTATTGCACTTTCGGTACGGTATTGCAATCCCTATAGCCAATATATGTTAATGATATCATTTCTAAGCGCTCTCTTTAAATTTAAGTTTATTAAAAAAAACAGCAAAAGGAGGTAAAATTGATTTTTTTTTTAAATTTCAAAATAAATTAAAATGACATTCGATGTGAAACAAGACAAAAATGATGACATAACATTGAATAGTTTTCTTTGTTTTATCTCATTTTTTCTTTATTGTTTTAAAACACAATCGAATTACACTGTAATTACGTCGTGAATTACAAAATGGTCAGAGATTTTTATACTCGAGTCGAAATTGAAGGGTATAACACCAATGAAACCAAAAATAGTCGTTCCATGCAGAGCAATTTTATATGCATATTTCTTTCTGTACATATACAATTCAATGTTTCATTCATTAAAACATAGAAAAATCTCTACTTTTTAAGGTGTTTAAGTTAACCGAGTCCTTAAAACATACCTGTCAACAAAGTCTTAAAGGGGAATCAGTACCCTAAATACTTTCAAAAATTTGATTTTTATATGTTTTGAAACTCCATTTCAATACCTTTTTAATGATACAAATTTCTTGATCGTGCTCATATTAGAAGTAAGTTAAAATAAACTTTAAAAAAAATTAAACACATGTTGATAAGGTATGATTTCCCCCTTTAAATTGCAATATCTTGAAATGGTATTTTTGAAACTAAATGTTCCTTTCTCTCAGAAACTAAATTGTGTCAGGCTTTGAAATTTTTACCACCTATTCTATACATCTAATTGCATATATACTGAAGTAAAATCTTTCTCATATTCCAAAAATATTTTTTATAGAGCTGATTTCGTGTTACAAAATGGCATTTTTTGAAAAAAAATACAATGACTTACGCATTAGAATTTTTTTTAAAAAAAACTAAGCTTCTTTTCTGTAAAGTGTTACTTCAGTATAGAGAAAACTGTCCACTTAAGGTACAGAAAAAAATTCATAAATGTATCTTAAATAGATTTTCAGAAAAAGGTACCTGAACCTGTGCAAATTAACTCTGACGGTATGGGGGGTACTGACTCCCCTTAATCAATACAGGGCTGATACCACTTAGTGAATACTATAAGCATAAATTTTTGGTTGCAGTTTTAACATAAACCATAGAAATGAGTTAAAATAAGAGGAACTTGAAGTTAAGCGGAACAAGAGGTTGTAAATCCAACCCCCTAATGAAGTTTACTTCTTTTTGAAACGTCTCCTGCTACCTCCATAAGGATTTCCAAAGAATGGTCTTCTAAAAGGACGACCAGGCAGAATAACTGGTCGTACGGTTACTCCTGTGGATGACGAACTATTACCAAGATTGGTTAGTCTGCTCACTAGTCTTGCTACGCCGACGGGAACAAGCAGTGGCAACGTGATTGCCCCGAGTACTCCTAGTCCAATGGGTCCAAGCTGTCGTTCCTCAGCTGCTGTGTTCAGCAAGTCATTATATGAGGCTAAATCGCTCTGTGGAAAGAGTTCTAGCTTCTGTCTAGGAAAAGCGAAGGTTAGCACGCACAGAGTGACCAATCCAATGACAGCAGATTTTACCGAAAGTGCTTGCATTCTGATTCTGCAATAAATAAATGAAGGGTACAAATCAGTTACTACATAATATAGCAAAAACAAACAACAAATCCACTCACGCTTAAAACGCCAATTTGAAGATAATTGAAGTTGCATAATGAATTACTCGGACTTGTTTTGCTAGTCAACCAGCCTTCGGTGGTCTATTTCGGATCCGCATATAACAACCTTTACTCAGCTAGAAACCTTATAATAGTTTTGTGACTCCTGATTGGTCAGTTGACGCAAATGTGTCTGCCATGTTTTTTTTCTTCATTAAATCTAATAAACAAATTTTGCTCCTCAGAAGTTCTAAATTCACGTTTAAAGTATTAAAATTATCCCCCTCTCCAAGAATAATGTCTAGAAAACACGTTTTGTTTCGAAATGAAATAATAGAGCGTGCAACAAAACAAGCCATACAGAAAACGGATGCCGTTTTCACGCGGTAGCCAATCAGCAGTCTCCAAATTTTTACATGGTCTCTAGCAGAGTAATGGTTGTCAATATGCTTTGGGGCCTCTGTCTCCTCCTCCCTGCCTTCAACGGCTGTGCCTTGGTGATATGTTGCCAAATTTGGCGACTAAACTAGCTATATATCGCTAACCTATACGATAATTGATGAGCTTAATGGTATATTTCTCACTTTATACCTCTTTCACGTTAAAGTTTATCACAGGGGTCTCCATACCATGGTCCGTGGCATAGAAAATCTGGCCAACAGTAGTGGGCCATCTTTAACACAATAAACCAAAAAAATTATTACTAGGTGTATTGAATTTCACTGAGAATTTCTTACGCATTTACATTTCGTGAGTTTCTCATTTTCACATATAGTAGGATGATCCTATAAAATACTCCTATCCTTAAAATACTCAGCACCATCGAGTAATTCTGTAATTGTATTCTATATAAAGGACATATTCAACTCGATTGTGTCCGATTCAATCGAAATCTGTCCATCAGTAGCGTAGCGAGAAATTTACTTCTTGGTTTGGTAAAGAAAATTTCTGGTTGCACTATCGGTAGATACAATTGATCATATTTGATTTGATCGAATTCTGTTAAGTCGATGATCTGTTAAGTCGGACAAGCTAGAAAAGGAGATATCATTTCCGGGCTTATTGGCCGTGGTCTAATTGGAGTAGAAATTCCAGACGTTTCGGCTTGCTTTGCTGCAGCCATCATCAGTGGTTTGAGTTTGGTGAGACTGATTCCTGGCTTCGGTGGCTCCGGTATTTAAGCAAACTGCTGCTGCGCTGCTGATCCTGATTGGGAGGCGCTCTCAAGCCGCAGGTAGAATAAGGTTCCTGATTGGATGAGATTCAAGCCGCTGGGTGATCCTGGTACCTGAATGGATTGGAGTCACAAGCCATGGTGGCTACCGGTTTCTTATTGGATGGGGCCACAGTATGTTTTAGACTGTTGTGGCGAGCGGATCTAAGGGCAGAGTGCCATGTTTTTGGTAAATTGAAATTCTCCTCTTCTGTTGAAATTAAAGGGGTGTTTGAAAATTTCTATAGCTTCGTGATGAAGACTGGCAAAGTAATGAGATGTTGTAGCTAAGATTTCTGTGTGTTTAAAGTTGATGTTGTGGACTCCTTCTTGATGGCTGCCTTAAACAGTATTTATGCTAGAACAGCTTTTTCACATTTTATTTCATCAAGAATCCAGCGCTGTCTCATCTCTCCTCACTCTCACCAACAGACAAAAGATGTTTGAGAAGATTCCTGAGTCAATAAGGGATTAAAAAGGCGATACAAATTGTTTACATGATAAGTTATTTCTATCTGGGTGGGGGGGGGAGGTTGGCCCACGGGGGGGGGGGGAGTCTCGAGAAATTTTCAAATATGACCCTTTGGCCAAACGTTTCGAGTCCCTTTTGAGGGATGAGACAGGTCAGAATAGCTTTTCCCGAATATCCTGTATCCAATGGTGCAAATATCTGTCTGGATTTATTATATTGGTGCAAATATCGGTCTGGATCTGGGTCATTTACAGGAGATAATATAGATTATAGAACCATCCGCCAACGGCTGGTTTGCCTCCTTGTTGCAGCCGACGGCGGCGTACTTAGCAGGTTTCGCCTTCTTGCTGCATATAATGTTATATTAATTAACCGGCAGTTCATCTATGAATCCACCTTTTCGCCACGGCACACAGTGGGACGGAAACGCCAAAAAGCGCTTAAAAATGTTTTTTCCCCCCTGTATTCAACCAATTGAGGAATAATAAATTTGCACAGGCATACCTCATAGGCAATCAGAAGTGGAATTTTAGAGCCAAAAGTCCACTACAAAGCTAAAGGGAGCCTTTGGACCGTGAAGAAACATGAGTGCGAGAATTAAAAAAAAAAGCTTTTAAGCAGTATTCTATATATATATATATATATATATTTTTCTTATTAAAAGCGGTTATATTTAACTAGCAGTACGCGCACGGCGATGCTAAGAAGTCAAAGGAAATGCGCTGAACAAAAAAAAAAAAAACCTCCATCCCTCCCCCGCACCCCTTCTGATGTAAAATGATAATTTTTCTTCAACCAAAATGTGTACACACCTTTACAAAAGACCTATTCAAGTCTCTTTGGAATTTAAGACTTCATCAAAACACAAACAAGTATTAACAGTAGCTATAAAACTCAAAATAATCCCTCAACTACATAGTTCATCGCTTAACACGCCAAGCAACCACGCTACCGTTACCCTGCCCTTTAGCGAGTGAAGCGGATCTTTCCCCTGTAATTTAAAGTGTTTCGTCAAATAAACAATGCTATACTAAAAACGTTATAAAGAACAATCACAATTGAATAATAGGGTCAAAATCAAATTAATGTCATTCCATACAGATTCAACGGATGAGTGCGCTCGACCATCTTTTAATTTTTTTGAAACTCATATCCCAAAAAGATGCATATAAATGATGTTTAAAACCACTTTTATTTTTTCTCTAACCTTAACCCTTGATTTTTTAGAGGTCATCAAAAGTCATTTTCGTAGTCAAAAATGGGACTTTTAGACCTTTGCATTTTGGCCCAAATCTAATTGAATAACAATCATGGCAGAACATTTTACGTTTTGATGTTAAAGTACATAAGATAGACACTGAGACACTGAGTTATGTAGCTGTAACTTAATAATTAAAATAATGGCAGCAGGCCAAAGTTCAAGGTCAAATGTAAAATATTTACTCATTTCAAAGGGTCATAACTCGCTTAGGGGATAAAAACACAAAGTGAAATATGGCAAAAACTAATCACTGGAGTCACACTAATGAGAAAATATAGCTGTAATCGTGTGTTTGTTTACCCTTTACAAATTACAGCCCCTCAAAGATCAGAAAATTGAGAAAAATGACATTTTTAGACCCCTGTAAACCAAAAGGGGATGGAATTAAAAATAATTTTTTTTTGCCAATTAAATACTCAATTCAAGTACTATACATGTTCTATGTATTGTTTTGTGTACTTGGTTTGTAAAAAAGATATAGGTCTTTGAAATTGAGCACTTTTACTAGTTAATTCACAGACTAAAGCAGAAAAAAAAGTGTGAAAACTTCATTGCACCTTCTTAAATTACATACATTGAAATGAGTATTACATGAATGAGTAGTTCAGATTTGATTGACAGCTTAAGTAGTTAACTTATAGGACTAGACTGATAATCTACACACACAAAGTTTCAATACATACAAACATACGCTCTGTATATTAACATATCCAAATTGTCTTAAACATATGCAAAAACATTATACATACAAAATTCAAATTTCAAAAAGTGCATTTTTTGTTTGAATGTAGTTTTGAAAAAATGAACTCATCTAGTAGTCCTATAGTTGTAATGGTGATTCAAGTATATTGCTAGGGGAAATAATATTACTGTAATAATATTTAAATAGGGTGGCATAAAGCAGTGATTAGATGTTGTATAGGGAAGTTTATTTGCAGAGTCAAACCTTTCTTGCAGCATTTTTTCAGCTAGTTTAATATACAGAGTGATCACAAGAATACATACAATGTTGAGTAGCAAAAATGGAGAAGGTATACATTTCTGTAGCAATTAAAATGTGACTTCTAGTAGTCCTGCTTGCAAGCTAGTCTTAGTAGCATCAATTCTTTTTACGGTTCCTCTGATTCCCTTACATTGTCAATTACCATGTGATATTGCATAGAAATGCCATTCAGCTCTCAAATTGACATCCGTTTCGTGATTACATAAATTAACAAAGTTCCTTCTATTTTTGTTGTGTATTTGAGTAAAGTATAGGCCACATACCGTTTCCCCATCAGAACTATGCTGCCGTGTGCAGGTAAACGGCAGTAACTGCAGATTTTTCGATTTTCATTTTTTTGCATTTTTGGAATGTTTATTACTATACTACGTTTACTATAGTTTTATGGTACGAATATGTTTATTTGGTTGCCGCCGAAAAAAAAGCATTTTTTTTATCAGCGGTAATTAGCAGTAACTGCTTTTTTCGCAACATTGTGCGGGCAGTCGGCAGTATGTAGTTACTGCTCTTTACCTACCCACGGAAGAACGGAAATTTTCTACCGTGGGCATGCAAACGGCAGTAACTGCTTTTATCGTTACATTTTGCAGGCTATCGGCAGAATGCACTTACTGCTCTTTACCTGCCCACGGCAGAATAGAAACTTTCTCCCGTGGGCAGGCAAACGGCAGTAACTGCAATTTTTTTTAATTATTTATTTATTTTTTTTATTTTTATTTATTTATTTATTTATTTATTTATTTATTTTTTTGCATCTTTGAAATTTTTTGCCCATAACTGCTCTGCCGTGAGAGGGTTAGCGGCAGTAACTGCAAAAATTTCCATTTTCATCTTTCTTTGCCTTTTTTAAAATCTATAATACTTTAGTTTTATGGTGCAAACATGTTTATTTGGCTGCCGCTAAATAAAATCATTTTTGTTTTTAAATATCAGTGGTGATTTGCAGTATACCTGATATTATCACTACATTGTGCCGGTAATCAGCAGTACGTATTTACTGCTCTATACCTGCCCATAACCATCGTCCGAAGAATGGAACATAAATGAATTGCTGCCAAAATTTACACCAAGACGCAAAAACCGTGGTCGCGGTTTTTTTTTTTTTTTTTTTAAAGCTCAACTAAGCGCACATTGTGTGACCTCTCAAAAATTTCCTTTAGTTGGCAAATTTAGAGACAATATTGCATTTTTTAAAATGACTCATAGTTGCTTCTCATTAGATGTAGGTATGCGTGCCGGGTCGGGGGTCGTATTTTATCATTCGGAAAAATTGGGAAAATTACCGTCTCTCAAAAATTAAACTTGGGGGCTCCTTCAGCGCAAGAGCAGTGTTGCCAGATGGTCAAATCCAGATTTCCCCTATTCCCTTCCAACTTTTCCCCAAAAAGTGATGTTTTCTACCAAAATTCCCCAAATGCAAAAATTATTTTTCCACTAATCTATATGTATAAAAATGAATGTTTGTCTGTATGTCATCCATGAACTCAAAAACTACCCGGCAGATTTGGCTGAAACTTTCACCGTTTGTTATTTTTGGTACTGGGAATGTTTATAGACCAGTTTGAAAAAAATCCGATCGATCGTTCCTTTTTTATTCCAATTTAAGTCACAATCCATTGGATAAATACGAATAAAATGATCGGCTGCAGAAATTAATTCGCGTGAAAGATCTCATTGATAAGAAGTTAGCTGTTGCCATGTTTCTTGAGTTTGAACAAATAAATTCTTTCTTTATTGTTTTATGGCTTCTCATGCAACGGGGGGATTTAAAACTTTTTCTATTTGATATTTTTAGCGATGGATTGATCTTGCAAACTGCGTGAGTACAAAATTTGAGTATAGTCACGGCTTCACTGGATACCTGGACCGATTATTATGAAAATTGCTATATATATATATGTATTTTTCCACGGAGAAGGTGCATAATATGCTCATTGAAGCCACTCGCCACCAGGTGGCACTGCAGAGTAGCAACTTCTGCCCCGTTCAACCGATTGTCATGAATATCAGTATAATGATGTATTTTTTTGTTGGCGTAGCAACGCGCGTCGGGTACAGCTAGTGTTTTCATAAAATGAATCGACTTCCTCTAATATATTTGTCTCTTGAAAATTTTTTTTCCCCAAATAGCCAAATTTTCTCATAAAATTCCCCAACTTTTTTTTTCTTCACATTTTCACTTTTTTTTGTCTTCTTGATCTCTCTTTATCTTTACTAACAAAAAAGCTGAAAGTCTCTCTGTCTGTATATCTCTGTCTGTCAGTATCTCTAACGCGCATATAGCGCTAAGACCGTTCGGCTGATTTTCATGAAATTTGGCAAAGAATTAGTTTGTAGCATGGGGGTGTGCACCTTTAAGCGATTTTTTGAAAATTTGATTTTATTCTTTTTCTATTCCAATTTTGAGAACATTTTCCCGAGCAAAATTATCACAAGATGGACGAGTAAATTTACAAGTTATCATAACGTGGAACCGTAACGTGGGCAAGCCAATTGGCGAGAAATTCATCATGCATTATTTGTAAATATACAGGGGGACCAAAAGACCTTTTAATTTTCTACTAAGGGCAAAGCCGTGCGAGTGCCACTAGTCATAAATACAAGCGCCTGACCGAGAGATAAGAAATAACCAAATATTTTTTTTCTACTCGCATTTACTACTCTGCTTCTGTATGTACGTTTAAACTATGATTTTTGTATATATTCATCCAACAACACTCTTCATCACACTTATTTTTACCTGTTTCACGTATCAACTAGTTACTCACGCAGAACATTAATGCGAATTCCATAGCATAATATTCCACATAATGCGAAATGCGAATTCCATAAAGTTGAGCAAAGCTAACCCAACGCTGTTTGATACAAACAATGTTCCCACTACTTCTTGACGCGAATTTAAATACGAAAAAAAATCTTTTTTCCCGATTTTTTTTTCCCCAATTTTTCCCTCAAAAATTCCCCTCAAAACCCATTTCCTCAAAATTTCCCCAGAGAGCACCAGATTTCCCCAAAATGGGGAAATTTCCCCCAATCTGGCAACACTGCGCAAGAAAGACTTAAAATAATTATTTCTTTGTAACGTTACAGGTCTCAGACATTTTTTAAAAAGTTAACTTCGATTCTTCATATTCGGGATCTAAAAAGAATAAAACAAAAACAGTTCTTGCTAATATAGTTATAAAAGATAACAAACGAGTAAGCACAAGCAATTCATAGTTGGCAGACGATAAATAAAAGTGTAACAACAGAACAATTTTGTTCCATTTGTTTTGTTTTGACGCAGACGATATTTTTCACAATTTTTAATACTAAGCAGTTGCACTTTAGTTGTTCGATGAGAGCCATTGTTAACACACGAAGCATTTCTTTTTCCTAAATTTTAATAGAGACTTATTGCTTTATTGCAAAGTGCGGAACATTAAGCGATTTGTCGTAATTTTTAAAAATGTCTGAAGAATCTTCCAGTTACCAATTGAAAACACAGAAACATAAATGAGTTTTCGATAGTACTGTAAGCAATCAAAACATATGACTTGTTGGCTGTTTGTTGTCAGAAGAATCGGAGCAAGAGCACTCGCATCCAATCCATCTTCTACTCGAAATTCCATGCAGAATGCTGAAGTTCTTCTTCCAGCGGAGACAGCAAATTATGCTGCCACTTGTCTAAGATATACAAATACAAAAGTGACGACCAGCAACAGGCTCTGGGCCCAGCTAGACTGGTCCTAGTCAATTTACAATCCCCAGTGAAGATCAATGGCCCTCTTAAAACTATCTACTCCCTTGCTCATTACCACCTCTTCCGATAAGTTGTTCCAAGGTTCCACTACCCTGCTAAAATAATTTTTCCTAATATCCATGTTAGCCTGAGATTTAAATAGCTTAAAACAATGACCCCTTGTCCTGTTTTCAGTGCTAAACTTCAGCCCCATAAAATCTTTCATTTTAATAAATTTAAACAACTGAATCATGTCCCCTCGGTCTCTTCTTTGCTCAAGACTGAACATTTTTAGCCTTCTAACCTGGAATCATAATCTAAGTGGGAAAGTCCACTTATTAGCCTTGTAGCCCGCCTTTGAACCCTTTCTAATACATTAATGTCTTTCTAAAGATAAGGAGACCAAAACTGAACAGCATACTCCAAATGGGGTCTTACCAACCTTCTATATAAGGGCAGAAGAACTTCTTTAGATTTGTTAGATAGCCTACAAAAATGCGATATAGAACTTAGACTCAACGCATTGCTCGAGATGCGGGGAAGAAAAGAAATACAAAAAAAGAAAAAATCTGCTGAAGTTTTTTTTACTATTCTATGTTTTATTAAAGTCAAAAAATATGAACTACAAAACTGAGTTTGTTTTATCAAGGACTGTTTAAATCAGCAAGTATATCTGCATCTGGGTAGGTAAGTAAATGTTATTGCATTAAATTTATATTAAGTGGGTGTAGGTCATTTCGTTTGATACATATTTAAGTTTTTTAAAGTAATTTTTTAAAAATAAATTTATAAACAACACACACACACACACACACACACACATATATATATATATATATATATATATATATATATATATATATATACACAATGGCATTTATTTACATTTGTGTAAAAAAAATCATTTTTTTAAAAGTTGCATTTAATTCATTTATATTAAATTTATGTCAAGTGTATATATACACGGTATTTATTTATGTTTTAAAATGAAATATATTATTCACTTTGCAGTAAATATACTTCGTAATAACGTATCTACTCCGTATTATATCGAATCTGTAATTATTGGTCATTCAATAGTAAATTATGCAGTTACTGCTAAGTGCCAGTCAAAAGTGTATGAAAGTTACTAGTGAAAAGAGCAAGTAAACGGCAGTATCTGCTTTGATCAACTTGTTGATATCAAAATTAAACAGACTACCCAAAAAATATTTCGATATAAACATATAGAATCACCTAGAATCACATTTCAATATTTTATTGATGTTTGTGGGAAATCAAAAACGCGTTTCTTCAAATATCTGAAAAACTCATTTTTGTAGATACTGCCGTTTACCTGCACACGGCAGTATAGTACTACTGTACGTGAGTTCATTTTCTTAAAACTGCACTGACGCAAGAAATGAAAAACACACTCTTTTTCCCTTTCAACTATGTAGATAATGTTTTTAAATGTGTTTAAGCAAGTTACATAAGTTAATGTACAGTTACATAAGTTAATGAGTATGTTTGTATGCATGGAAAATTTGTGTGGGTAGATTATCAGTATAGTCTATAAAATTAACTACTTAAGCTGTAAATCAAGTATGAACTACTCATTCATGTTCAAATACTTCTAAATTATCAAATAAAATAATTTTTTTTATACTTACAATATGTTTTTTTAGTATAATATATTATATAGAGCACAATTTACGTAATTTAAGAAGGTGCAATGAAGTTTTCACTTTTTATTTCTGTTTTAGTGTGTGAATTAACTAGTAAAAGTGCTCAATTTCAAAGACCTGTATCTTTTTTACAAACAAAATACACAAAACAATACATAGAACATGTATAGTACTTGAATAGATTATTTAATTGTTCAGGAAACTTTATTTTTAATTTCATCCCCTTTTGGTTTACAGGGGTCTAAAAACGTCATTTTTCCGATTTTTGAGAAGCTGTAATCTGTAAAGGGTGAAAAAACACACAGAAACGGTTACATATTCTTATTAGTATAGTTCCAATGATTAGTTTTTGCCGCATTTCATTTTGTGTTTCCGTCCCCTACGCGATTTATTCCCCTTTGAAATGAGTAAAGTTTTAACATTTGACCTTGAACTTTAACCTGTTGCCATTATTTTAACCATTAAGTTACAGCCACGTAACTCAGAATGTAAGACTATCATCTTATGCACTTTAACATCAAAGCGTAAAATTAACTGCCATAAATGTAATTCAAATAGATTTTGGCCAAAATGCAAAGGTCTAAAAGTCCCATTTTTGAATACGAAAATGACTCGATGACCTCTAAAAAAATCAAGGGTTAAGGTTAGATAAAAAATAAAAGTGGTTTTAAACATCATTCGCATGTATCTTTTTGGAATAAGAGTTTCAAAAAAAATTAAAAATGGTCGAGCGCACTCATCCGTTGAATCTGCATGGAATGACCCATTATTTACTTAGATAAGTAACTATCTTCATTTATAAGAACAAAAACAAACGTTGAACAAAGAAGGAAAACAAAACCCAATAGAAAAATCCTATAAAATCAAATAATGTACTTGAACATCGAATAAAAATGCATTCAAAAATCTGTCCGCTGATAACAACAGCGTAGCATGGGGATGATGGTTCCTTGCAGCTATCGACACTATCGGCCAACTCCCTCTCGAAGAGTTAACTTACCCCGCCATCTATTAGGAATTCATAGAACTAAACAATTAACTTAACATTTAACTTGCAACAATAAATATTTCAGTCAATCTGATTTTAAAAAATAGCCTATAGCCTTCTTCAATAATTGAATTATTCAACACAAAAAGATTTTTTCAGTTAGAACCAGTAGAGATCCTGAGATTAGCGCGTTCAAAGAAATAAACTCTGCAGCTATTTTTATTAATTAATTAATGAGAAAAGTTAGACAATGATACGTATATAAATTTTATTTGCAAATCATTTTTAGCATCGTTTAGGATTTTCTCTGTAAAGTACCCTCGATATTTGCCTCATGGGTGACTCGAACCTACTCCCACTGGATCGCGAAGCCCGCAATTTCAGGTCAAGCCACCCCAGCTACGCATATTCTGCGTTCCAAGCATTTTATATTATAACATAAATTTTCCCATTTTCATTTTTTTTTTTTTTTTTTTTTGCTGCTCCACTCCTATTAGTCATTGCGTGATGTTATATAGCCTATAGCCTTCCTCAATGAATGGACTATTCAACACAAAAGAATTTTTCAATCCGAACCAGTAGTTTCTGAGATTAGCATGTTCAAACAAACTATACTGCTTCTACTGAAAAAAAATGACTGATCGAAGATTAATATAATAATTCGGTGCTGATCCAAACCGAAAATCGGTTTGGATCAGCACCGGAAATCGGAATTTTTGAGTGTTTTGAAAAAATAACCATGAAGCAATCGGAATTCATGGTTATTTTTTCAAAACACTCAAAAAAAAATGCACTCTTATGTACTCTTTGAAATTAATATTATTTAGTCATGAATGGTTTGTATGAAAACCCTGAATAAAACTGCGTAAACCTGCGAACTTTGGACCCTGAGCCCAAATAAATCGAAAAAACTCGCTAATTAGATGCCTGTGTAAACAAACTGTGTTTTTATACACCAGGTTCGAAAAAAATCAGAGAGCGGTGTATTCAAATGTCTTTTCAATAGAGTATGAAAATGCTTATTGAACAGAGGTGAAATCTCAATGCGGTGTGTTTGATATGGCCACCTTTTCACAGCAGTAATATGACCATTCGATTGCCAGGGGTTGACGACTCCAATGGCCGCCCCTTCACAAAATTCCGCATCGTAAAAGCGGCCCCATTCCAAAATTCTACACAGTTTAAGGAGATTCCATTCACAAAATTCCGCATCGTAAAAGCGGCCGCATTTCAAAATTCCACGTCGTAAAAGTGGCTCATTCACAAAATGTCACATCATAAAATAATTATATAACATACTTAACTGCCTAGGTTTATAAAAGCAGAATTAGATGTTTATTAAATTGTATTACGAATGAAAATAACCCAAAATGTGCTGTGAATCGTTTTTTACTTCCTTTTACAAAAAAAAGGAAGTATTTGTATTCACGAAAAAATTTTCACTCAAAAATCGGCCTTAATTTCCAGTTTTCTCACCCCCGAATGAATGCTGAGTTTTTTTTATTCGACCCGACCACACGTGGATATGTGCCTAGGAACGTACAGACATCCGAAATATCCATTTTGACGACCCCCGAGTTAATTACAACGAATTTTCTCGTGACGTACGTATGTATGTGCGTATGTGTGTATGTATCTCGCATAACTCAAAAACGGTATGTCCTAGAAAGTTGAAATTTCTTACGTAGACTCTTAGTGGGGTCTAGTTGTGCACCTTCCCTTTTGGTTGCATTCGGATGTTCCTAGGGGGGTCTTTTGGCTCTTTTTGGGGGGAAATCATTGTTCATTTCGATGTAAACTCAAGTTGTGTTATAATTTGTCGGACACTAGGACTAGGCGATATATCGCCAGTCTTTTGGTCAACAAGTTTTGTCGCCAACGAGGCGACAAATTTGGCGATATTTTTTTTTTTAAATTTGGTTTCAATTTATCTACTGTTGGTGATATTTAGAGAGGAAACAATTGAATCACATTAAAACTGCCAATAATGGGGAAATGACATTAAATTAGAGTAAAAGGAAGTCATGTGATGCACACATCAGCTCGTTTTTTTGAGCAGTTACGAATTGTTCTTACTTGACCGTAGTCGCTGCCCTATCCCTTTTGAAGTTCATCGGCTTCCGCGCATGTGTGCTCTTCCTGACTGAACCGGCTCTTCGTCCATGTCCCAAGGAATCAACTTTATTTATACCCCACCATCTCGATTCCACACAATTCTCTTTAGAGAACCAGCACACAATATCCAGGATACAGCCCGAAGCAAACAGCCCCTGTGGCATTCATTTCAATTTTTACATTTTCTAATTAAATTTTGCTCTTCGCAATCACGAACAGCGATAAGAGTCATTTGTAGAAATAAGAAACCCAACAAGAAACAACCTATAGCAATTCGTGATTGTGAAAAACGTAATGTCAATTCAAGATGCCAAAATTCAAATGAATGCCAGCGCTTGAATGCATAAAGCTGGATGCTAGATGTTTCTCCTACGGGTGTATTTTTATGTCTTTTTTTTTTTTTTTTGCCAACCTGAACTGATTTTTGTACTAGTAATTAGTTAAATGTAAAAAAATGTAACAAACTATAGTTTATAATAGTGATAACTGACGAAACTAAGGTTTTAAATCAGTCTACTTACAACTTTCGATTACAAAATGTATAATGTTTTTCTTTTTTTTTTGACATTGTTAAACAACAGTGTAAAACAAACAATGTGAAACAACAACATTGTTAAAACATACATTAACCTTTTTACATTGTTAAAAATATTTTTAAAAACTCAACTGATAAATGGATTCGATGGAAGGAGTCTGCAAAAAGAATTATTTAGGCCATCAAGTAATCGACGTAAAATTTCAATTTTGAATAATTTGTATTTACACTCTCAGAAAATACTTTAAACCTCATTCACGTGAAAATGGTGTAAGTCTAGGTCCAATCATTAGTCGATAAACAACCATCGTAAAACGGAACGTTTTGTGCCAAAGAGGCTGATAAAAAATTCAATGATCGAAGTGTTCTTTCTTTTTTACTTGCACCACTTTTGCTTTCAACGACTCATTTATTCCGATCATGCTTCAGCTAATGATACATTGACATTTTGTAGGTCTAGGTTCAACCATTATCTGATAGACAGCCATCGTAAAATGGAACAGCAGTTGTATTTTGTGCTAAAATGACTGCTAAAAAATTCAATGACCCAAAATCTTGTTTTTTTTTTTTTTAGCAATCACGATTGCTTATTGTTCTCACTTGACTGTTTTGATGTCCTTTGATTTTATTTTCCCACCGCCACCCTCTGCAACATCACCGTCGACCGGCTCCTCACGATGCTGCTCCTCTAGCGAAAGCCGTCTCCAGGTTGCATCCATGTCCTACACACACGCGTATACATACACAACTACACACACACATACACCTACATACACATAGACACAACTACCCACACATTCAATGCCTGGACACAAACACATATGACTACACACACATACCCCCCCACACACACATTCATATACACAACTGCCCACACACTTATGCCAGCACACACACACAAACACACACAAACACATACATACACCTAAACACACAAACACATACACACAACTACCCACACATTCATGCCTGCACACAGACACAAACACATATGACTACACACACATACACATTCCCCCCCCACACACACATTCATACACACAACTACCCACACACTTATGCCAGCACACAGACACAAACACACATGCCTACACTGCCGTGTGCATGTAGACGACAGTATCTGCAGAAATGAGTTTTCGAGATATTTGAAGAAACGCGTTGTGGATTCAATACTAACTATGGGGAAAGGTTGGAATTAGACGTCCTTTTTTGTGCCTTTTTTTCAGCGGAAACCAAATAAACGAGCTTGTACAATAAAGATAACGTAAAATAGATGACAAAAATGCAAATAAATGAAAAATCTGCAGTTACTGCCCTTTACCTGCACACGGCAGTACACACACATACCCCCTACACACAAACACACATACCCCCCACACACAAACACACACGCCTACATACACACACTGGTGATTGCGAAAAACATAATTTGAATTCAAAATGTCAAAATTCAAATTGATTTTTTTTAAATTTATTTATTAATTATTACTTTTTTACTCGCACTACTTTCGCTCTCAACGGCTCATTCTTTCCGATCATGCTTCAGATAATGATAAATGGATCAGATTAGATGATTAGATTAGATGGGACAGATTAGATTACCAAAGGTTTTGAAGGAAATTGGATTTTCATTATTTAGAAAATGTCTAATACTAAATACAAAGCAAACTTCGTTTATGTTCTTAAAATATATAAATAAAATCATGCATAAATGTATCGCATACGTATCATCGAAGACTATGTACAGTGAGTTGCCAAAATGACGAGGATAATCAGAAAATTTGTATTTCACGGGGATTACTAATGGTATTCTCGCTATTCGGGGATTCAATTGTTGGAACTTCGAACAGCGACAACCCTATGATTTGATTGTACCTCCTTTTGCTTGGGAAATCCTATACCATCGGTTTTGTAATATTTTTAACATAACATACCGGCCACCCGCCATAATAGAGATAAATCACGTTTTGGATGGTCAGCTCTTATTCTAGTAGGTGGCCCATTACCACACACTCCATTTGGAAGACAAAAACTAATATGAATTCCTGAGCATCAAAGGACCATTGTGCCATGTTTGGAAAAAATCCGACATAAACTGGATTTGGCAATAAACTGATGGGGAAATCCCCCGTAAGGTATATTTGCACCGTACCCCCCTACCCTCATAGGTAGGCGAAAAACCCAATGACAATTCCTGACCATCAAAGAATCGCTTTACCGAATTTGGCAAAAATCCGTCGAAAACTGGATTCGTAAAAGAAAACCCGCAGTGGCGTGGTGGGGGTCCCGATTGCGAAAGAAAACTACCCTATTTGAATTCTTGAGTATCAAAGGACCCCTTTGCCCTATTTAGCGAAAATCTGACGCAAACTGGGCATTTGCATTAACAAAATTATCATTTGGTTAATTGTAATAGATAATACATATAAAACTAAACTACTGTTTTCCTAATTGAGTATCATTGATACTCGGGCTCGGGTGGCATAAGTAACAACAACAACTATTGTTTTTATAATTGTTTTCTAACCATACACACATTTTTTAACATTGATTTTAAAAATGCAATCAATTTTTCCTCAGCAGATCAAATCCGTATTATTAGGTAAATCAATTCTCATCAATGTCACTATTTCACAAGCAATTTAACAGAAAAACGAATAGGAGAATTTCTTCACTTCTTCAATTCCGGAATTTGATGATGACTCTCAAACTAAAGTCAAAAAATTCGAAGCAAAAGAGCTGCAATGAACTACTGAAGTAACGTAAAATCGAAAGTATGCTCGGATTCCTTGCAATAATCATTACGGCTTAAAATCCGTTAATGCGTAGAACTTACATAAAACTGTTTTCGTGCATGCATCCGAAACATGCTTCAACTTCCAAAATGCGCAGTACTTACGTAAAATCCCTATTTTCGTACATGCATCCAAAATACGCCGCTTGTCCAAGCGACATGAGAAGCTCGTAAGTTTCAGTTTCTCCCGGGGCTGCCAGCGATAGCGAGACTTATATTGTTTCAAGTGGGGCCGTATGTTATGAATGGCATTTATATTTCCTTTCTTAATTTCGGAGTTAAAGTTATTCGTTCAGAACACGCAGTCTGAAAGAGATGCGCTCCCTCTAGTGAGATAAATATGCGACAAAAGTAATCTCATTAGGATTTTTTGTTTTTCATTTTTTTAAAATAAAAATATTTCTGTCCTGTATTTTTCTTAAACCTTTTATTTCGGGCAATATCAATGGTTTACGTTTAATTTGAACTATGAATCGTGTTGATAACTCGATTGGTTAATTTTTAATTGTTGCATTAAGATGCTTTCTTAACCAACGCACATTCACTTTTCAGAGTCCACGAGAGGTCATGTCAGCTTTGTCAGAAACTAGGAGCGCAGTCCTTGGAAGAGCCCCACTCTGAATCGTAGCAGTATAAGTATTGAATACTTTATAGGGGGAGGGGATCCTGAGACCAAACTGATATCACTCTCCGAGGGTCCTTGGACCTGTTACCGAAGTGACTTGCCTACGTATGGAACCCTCGAAGTAGTGACCAAACTGACATCACTCTCCGAGGGTCCTTGTACCTGTCACCGAAGTGACTTGCTTATGTATGGAACCCTCGAAGTAGTGACCAAACTGACATCACTCTCCGAGGGTCCTTGTACCTGTCACCGAAGTGACTTGCTTATGTATGGAACCCTCGAAGTAGTGACCAAACTGACAAAAGGTCCTCCTTGACCTTCGACGGCGTTGTTAATTTTCCCTTTTACTATAACTAAACATTAAATATTAAATAACTGTTTGAAGAATGCAGAAAATTTCTTGAAATTTCAAACACTTACCTATCTTACCCGTTTAGCCTCTACAACGCCACATAGGAACAAATTTACATACTTAGACTCATAAACACACCCTCCTTGGCGTCGCACACGCGCAGTCGGGTAAAAATAAAAGAGGGTGTGCGACTTAAAAAATGGATTTTCGTTTTTTTTTTTTTTTGGGGGGGGGGGGAGAACACCCTAGTAAATACATATTGAGTTTGTTTGCGTTGTTCGAAACTTTATGGCCTGATTTCCCTTGAACTTTTAACTGGGAGTCCTGTAGGAATACTTTATAAACAGAAAAGTATCGATTAACGTGAAATTCATTAGTTGAAGAAACGTCTGAGACGAAAAACACAGAAAAAGGTTCGAGGGAATGAAGGTGTTATTTTTCAAGTCGAATTTTGTTGTCAACGTCATTTAAAATTTTCGTACAAGAGCTCTGATAACTCTTGTCTCCGTCAGTCACTCAATATTATTGTTAGTGGTAGTTTGATCCATTATATATATGAAAAACACCCCTTACACCTTAATTCACTCTGCACTTTATTTGTAACTGTAAAACGTAATATATAATGCATCTTTATTATTTATAATTAATGTATCTTATTATTTTAAAGTATCTTATCATTATATATTAATGTATTATATATTAGTTATATAATACATTAATATATAATGTATTATATAACTATTGAAGTGAGTAGCGAGTTTATAATTCCTTTGTCCTAATTAGTAAAACGTAAAATATAAATGTATCTTATGGCTTAACAGTTGAAGTGAATTTATGAAAATTACCTTTTCCCAACAAGTAAAGCATGACATACAAATGTAACTTACGGCATGAGAGTTGAAGTGAGTTCATAAAAATGAGCTTGTCGCAACAAGTGAAACGTAAATATAAATGCTTAAGAGTTGAAGTGAATTTATGAAAATGAACTTTTCCCTACAAGTAAAGCATGACATAAAAACGTAACTTCTGGCATAAGAGTTGAAGTAAGTTTATAAAAATGACCTTGTCGTAATTATTAAAAAGTAAAATATAAATGTATCTTATGGCTTAACAGTTGAAGTGAATTTATGAAAATTACCTTTTCCCGACAAGTAAAGCATGACATACAAATGTAACTTACGGCATGAGAGTTGAAGCGAGTTCATAAAAATGACCCTGTCGCAGCAAGTGAAACGTAAATATAAATGCTTAAGAGTTGGAGTGAATTTATGAAAATGAACTTTTCCCTACAAGTAAAGCATGACATACAAATGCAACTTGTGGCATAAGAGTTGAAGTGAGTTACCTGGTCCCAACAAGTGATCGGAGTCGCTCGAAGCTTTATTAAGAGTAAGAAGTTTTGTGAGCAGACTACGAAAGAACAGGATATATACATAGGAATGGTGTCATCTCACATCATAGCCGGAAGCGCGGGATGGTTTCTCAAGTTCAACGTTCACCCTGCAATCAGCGATCGCTTTTTCTTTCAAAGAAAAACTACCTCTCATGGGTTAGCTGGCGGCACTTATACAATTTCGGCTCGATTCTGCGAACTCTTTGGGGGCTACGAAAAAAGTTCGTCGACTCGAAAACTATGTCGGGGAACATGGGGCAAAGTGAAATGGTGAAATATTTACTATGCTTTTAGCTCCACCTATCTGGTATTATTTTAACTATATAGTACCATATGTAGTCTTCTCCAGTAAGGAAAAATGATCGCCGAAGATTAAAGCATTTGGTAATGCACGCATTTTTTTTTTAAAGAAAAATTAATTTGAATTTTGACATCTTGAATTCAAATTATGTTTTTCGCAATCGCGAGTGTGTGTATGTAGGCGTGTGTGTTTGTGTGTGCGGGGGTATGTGTGTTATGTGTAGGGGTATGTGTGTTATGTGTAGGGGTATGTGTATGTGTGTGTAGGCATGTGTGTTTGTGTCTGTGTGCAGGCATATGTGTGTGAGTAGTTGTGTGTATGAATGTGTGTGTATGTGGGGGGTATGTGTATGTGTGTGCAGGTATATGTGTTTGTGTCTGTGTGCACGCATGAATGTGTGGGTAGTTGTGTGTATGTGTTTGTGTGTGTGTGCATGTGTAGGTGTCTGTATGTCATTGTGTGTGTATGTTTGTATAAGTGTGTGTAGGTGTATGTGTGTGTAGTTGTGTATGTATGCGCGTGTGTGTAGGACATGGATGCAACCTGGAGACGGCTTTCGCTGTAGGAGCAGCATCATGAGGAGCCGGTCGACGGTGATGGTGCGGAGGATGGCGGTGGGAAAATAAAATGATAGCACGCCAAAAACAGTCAAATGAAAGCAATAAGCAATCGTGATTGCTCAAAAATTGATACTTCATATTATAGTATTCTGTTGTAAGTAAAAAATAATTTTTGTTACTATAAAATAATAAAATTCTTGTTATTAACATTTTAAACATTAATTGAGACCTCCTAATACTCAATGCAGTATTAATTTAGTTAATATTAAGCTTATTTGTATTTTGAATAAATTGTACAATTAGTCAAGTACATACGGGACAAAGTGGATGGGACAAAGTGAAATAGTTTGTTTCATTTACTTACTCAATTATTAAATATAAATCACTTACTTTTTCAGTTATTAATTAATTCATTTACATTCTTTAATTTAGTGATTCACCTATATTTATTCATTCATTCACTTATTTTCTTATTTATTATTTTACTCATTTATTTTTCTTCAGATATTAATTGGTTTATTCATTTAATTATTCGTTTATTAACGAATAATTAAATGATTTTTGGGAATCTGTCCACATCCTGAGGAACCATTTTAATTTAGTTAACGATCTTACTGCAATTCCCTATTTTTCTTCTGTGTGGACTCCTTTGTTAAAATTGGTTTAGTTTTTCTATTATTTTTATGTAAACGTCTTGCATTTCTTACTTTTATTTTTTTCATTTTTTGCTTTCTTATTTCGTTTTGTGATTAACTAATTCCAATATGTTTATCCTTCACTCTGTTTTTTTCCTGCATTTCTCCATTTGATACATTGCTTCCATACATAGTTTTTCCGGCTGGTAAATTTATTGCTAATTTATTCAGAGTGGTTTCATTTTTGGACTTTTTGCATTGTTTATGGGTTTTCTTGGAAAATTTTTAACTTAACGGTTTTTTCCTGATGGAATTATGTAATAAATTTTGCCTCCAGGTGTCATTTTATCTTTTTTGTTTTGTTTAATTTCTATTTTTTGATATTTATACTATCTCCTGTTCCACCGTGTTGCTTTTCTCGGATGACTTTTCATCCAGAAGCTCACGCTTCTTTGCATTGAAAAAGGTGTTCCTTATAACACCGAAACACGTGTCTGCAATCATTTGCAATTTTTGTGCTTCATAACGTTGGATTACTGATTATTTTAATTTTCAGCACAAAGTTATTTATTCGTTACACTGATTAATTTATTCGTTTATTGTTTCATCATCTTTTCATTTATGCATTCATCTTTTTATTTACTGTTTAGTTTAATCAAAGATATATTTTACAATCGATTAGAAAATATTTCATTGGAAAAATATTTTACTTTTCACTTTGCCCCATTAAAAAAATAATAAAAAATGCTGTTTTAACGCAAGTTTTATTATAAAATACAATGTTCTTACTTTATGTACTGCAATTTTCAAAACGAACTTCCGATTCGTTGTTTTTGAACCATTTCACTTTGGCCCACATTCCCCTACTACGTGTGATACTCATATTTTAATGGCAAGAGTTCTGACGGTACTCAGAAATATATATTACTATAAGAAATACTAAAAATATTTTTCACAACAGTGAGAAGTTTGCATTCGTGCGACTTGTCGCGATTCAAGAAACTTTTTGACAATGATACTTGATTTTTCCAAGAAGTGTTTAAAAAGCATTAAAATCCTGAAACGTTACATGGAAATACTCAGTAACGTTTCGGAATATTTTACAGTGTAGAGTTGTAGGGGTTTAACACTCATATGTATCCTTTTGCTAAAAATAACACTAACCCAAGTATTTTTTTAATTTCTACGTCATCTGCTACAGTTCAACGATTGTTTAGCATTGCTGGAAATTTTTTCACTTCTCAAAGAATGAGACAAAAACACAGACATCTTTGAAGTATTAATTACACTTAAATGCATTTAATTCCTTTTTGTTAAAATTTTCAATTGTTTAATTCCGTATCTTTTATTTACACTTTCTGCGTATTTTATTACGTTGCAGTTTTTCTGCATAAAGAACCATACGAGGTTCTTTTTTTTAAATAGCTGCGTATTAAATTAACTGATAATATACTAAATAATTAAAAATACAATACTGGAATATACCACACAATTTTCAGAAATTGTAAGCTCTAAAATGTTGAGGAGCTTAGCAGTAAGTTATTGCCCTTGAGCCAGGGCTAAGGCAGAACTACTGCAATGGAAAAATAATAATGAACAGCTGGGTCAAAAACAATATCCACTGTGTATACATTTGAATAAGAGTGTGCCTATACCTGTACACAGTCATTGTAGCATTGAGTTATGTACGCAATTTGAATTTCCTAGATGTTTTTTTATCTTTCATATATTGCTTTTTTCCTGCAACAGCGCAATAATACAAAATAAATAATCTTTAAGGTTATACTACACGGTAGTTGCAATTATCTCTTTAATATTAAATCAAAAATCATAATTTTCAACTATCACGTCTTTGATGCAAATGAGTGATATGTATTACATTATAATGTAAGACTGTAATCGTAATCAAAATCACAATCGGCGTATTATAATCGCAATCGATTACATTTTCTACACGATCGGATAGTTGCATTAATCGTACTTACGTTTTGCCAGAGGATTATAATCGTAAGTGTAATGCCCCCCTTTTTTGTGCCCGTAATTATAATCGTAATCGATGACATTCCTTCGTAATTGACTCCAAGCAGTGGTCCTTATTTTTGAAGTTGTATATATTTTATGCGACGCCTCCTCAATTTGTTCCATCACACAAATGAATGAGTAAATTTTGTTTTTGATCTTTATAGTAGATAGATAGTTGAGGGGCCATCTTCGTTACTCATTTAGCAGGACATGGGAGACACGTGTTGAATGAAGGATACGTACATTGCCTCCCATTTCAGTCATGAACTCCCTGAAATGACTTTCTCTTTATTTCTCTTACAATTGTGAAGTCCGATAATTTAGATTTCTTTCTGATTTTAAATTGTTACTTTCGTTATATGTTCAGTTGTTTATTGTAATTTTTTTTCCTGTTCTTGGCTGCCTTTTAAATGGATTAACATCCTTCTGAATAAAGCCATATGTAACAACACAAATAAATGATCCTTGCAAATTTTAAAGTCAATCCATGAACATTAATCCGTGCCCCCAGGGCCTCCTTTTTTGAGTTTGCAAGAAAAAATGGCGTATTTTCTCATTTTACTTCCTTTTACGAAAAAGGAAGTCTTGTATTCGCGAAAAAATTTTCACTCAAAAATCGGCCTTAATTTCCAATTTTCTCACCCCCGAATGAATGTTGAGTTTTTTTTTTCGACCCGACCGCACGTGGATATATGCCTAGGAACCTACAGACATCCGAAATATCCCTTTTGACGACCCCCGATTTAATTACAAAGAATTTTCTCGTGACGTCCGTATGTACGTATGTATGTGCGTATGTGTGTATGTATCTCGCATAACTCAAAAACGGGATGTCCTAGAGAGTAGAAATTTGGTACGTAGACTCCTAGTGGGACCTAGTTGTGCACCTTCCCTTTTGGTTGCATTCGGATGTTCTTAAGGGGGTCTTTTGCCCCTTTTTGGGGGGAAATCATTGTTAATTTCGATGTAAACTCAAGTGGTGTCATAATTTGTCGGACACTTGGCGATATATCGCCAGTCTTTTGGTCGCCAAGTTTTATCGCCAACTTGGCGACAAATTTGGCGATTTTTTTTTAAAAAAATTTGGTTCCAATTTGGCCACTGTTGGTGATATTTAGAAAGTAAAGAATTGAATCACATTAAAATTGCCAATAATGGGGAAATGACATTAAATTGGAGTAAAAGGAAGTCATATGATGCACACATCAGCTCGTATTTTTTATGTAAAAATATTCTTACGATTTACATTTAAAGTAGTTTTGAGCCTCAATAGATTCTGCTACTTCCATACCGACCACTTTCATTCTGTAAAATTTGACATCTTACAAAGGGTACTTTGGGCCTAACCCAAGGCCAAGGGTACCATTGGCCTTGGGTTAGGCCAATACCGCTCTTTTGCTTTCGTACAAAACCAAGCGTCAGGGGAACGTTTCTTTCCACCAAGATGGACGCAAGGGATCCCAAATGCATGTGCATGAATTTTAGGGCCCGTCACCAATGACTTTTCGGGCTCCCCTCCATATTGTTTACCCCTACGTCCCTAAATATATTTCACCCCTCATTTTAAAAACTTCAGGCTGGGGACTGGGCCAACGGGTGTCCCTCTGTGCCTAAAGGCCATTTATGAATGGCCTTTGACAACAACAAATTGCCTCCTCCAGGTTTTGGGGGATGTAGATTTCCAAAATTTCCTGTCTCTGTTACAGGTGCAGCAAATAGGGTCAATGCTATAAATCTAAGTAATGGCAATTATAATTTAGTTCGAGATATATTTACAATATTGAATTTTTGAAACATAAATTTGTTTTGCCCTCGTTATCGAGATATAAGATCTTAAAGTGTTCTAAGAAATGCGCAAATTGCCAAGAAATTGCAGGACATCCATCTGCAAAGCGTGTGAAACTCGCCAAATTTGGCAACTTTAACACTTGATATTTCGAGAACGGGAACAGGAGTTCTGCGAACAGAAGCTTGTTTTACTATGCTCTTTCGATTGCTATTACTACTAATTAAATAATTAATTAAAATTCGTATAGTTAGGAAAGAGTTCCTGTGATCCTTAGCCAAGTTCTTGAAAAAGAGATTTTTCAATTCCGGTTGGTTAGAAGAATAAAAATTGACATTGTTTCAATGGAAGATTTTTCGGGACGAGCAAATTGTTTGTAAAATTGGGACAGTTCATGAATGAGAGGTTCGTAAAATCGAGCGTCAAACAGTCATCGAATCGATATTCATCTGATTTATAGGGCTTTTTTCAGTTTTTTTACTACCTTTTACAAAAAAGGAAGTATTGTATTCGCGAAAAAGTTTTCACTCAAAAATTGGCCTTAATTTCCATTTTTCTCACCCCCGAATGAATGTTGAGTTTTTTTTTCAACCCGACCACACGTGGATACATCCCTAGGAACCAACAGACACCCGAAATATCCATTTTGACGGCCCCCGAGTTAATTACAACGAATTTTCTCGTGACGTCCGTATGTACGTATGTATGTGCGTATGTGTGTATGTATCTCGCATAACTCAAAAACGGGATGTCCTAGAATGTTGAAATTTGGTGCGTAGACTTCTAGTGGGGCCTAGTTGTGCACCTTCTCTTTTGGTTGCATTCGGATGTTTTTAAGGGGAGGGGGGTCTTTTGTCCATTTTTGGGGGAAAATCATTGTTAATTTCGATGTAAACTCAAGTGGTGTTATAATTTGTCGGACACTTGGCGATATATCACCAGTCTTTTTGTAGCCAAGTTTTATCGCCAACTTGGCGACAAATTAGGCGATTTTTCTTTTCTTTCTTTCTTTTTTTTATTTATTTAATTATTTTTTTATTTTTAATTTGGTTTCAATTTGGCCACTGTTGGTGATCCCACACATGTTCGATTGGTGACAGGTCAGGAGAGTATGGTGGCCAGGGAAGCATCTGTGTGCCTTGGAGAGCATGTTGGCAGATGCGAACACTGTGTGGTCGGGCGTTATCCTGCTGAAAAATTGCATTAGGTAGCCTTTGAAGGTAGGGGATTGCCACCGGCCGCAGCACATTATCGAAGTATCGTTGGGCCGTCATAGTGCCCTGAATACGAACTATAGGTGATATGGAATTATACGCAATTGCGCCCCAAACCATTATGCCACGTTGTCGTGCGGTGGGACGTTCCACAGCTACTGCCGGATTAGATCTGTCTCCACGTCGATGGCATGTACGTATGCGGCGACTATCACGGGATAAACAGAAGCAGGATTCATCTGAGAGCATGACATTTCGCCATTCCGTCATCCACGTCGTTCTAGTCCGGCACCATACTAAACGTTGCTGTCTATGTTGTGGGGTCAATGGCAGTCTTCTTAGGGGGCGCCGTGATTGCAGACCACGTGCGGCCAAACGACGGGAAATGGTTCTGATTCACACGGGAACATTTGGGGTGTATTGCACCTGCTGCAGAATCAAGGAACAAGTGACTTGTGGGTCTACCACAGCTTGTCGGTGGATGCGTCGATCCACGCGTTCTGACGTCACTCTGGCTGCCCCTGCACCCCTCAATCTTGCCACATTTCGTTGTTCCAACCATCTTCGGTACAGTCGATGCACCGTGCACGCATCCATGTGGGTATCAGCTGCGATTTGACGTACGGACCAACCTCCCGTTCTCAGCCCGATCACCATACCCCTCGTAAAATCGCCTACCTGCTGGAAGTACCTCGTTGACGTCGGCCTGGCATTCTCTCTCGTTGCACGTATCCTCCACGACAAAAACAAAATTTCTTCGATAATTCTCTAATCAGAAATAACGACACAAATATTGCCCATTCTGCAAGTTCCTTCCCTTATATCTTACTTCACGTGCGTCGGAGAGCTGCGCGTTTCACATCATTTACATAATTCAATGATGTACGTCTACTCTAAAATTTGCATAAATTTCTGAACACTCCTTCTTGGTGTTGCATTTTCAATGTCGAGCAGTGTAATATAGCCTTATTTTCATCACGTTCTAGCATCACTTTCGTGCGCTCTGCACGAAAGCTAACCTTCAATTGAAGACCACAAGCGTAAGTATGAGGATAGACCCTTCTCCTTTTGAAATTTATCGCAGCAGTTTTCCCTCTATCCATCCAGCAAGTCACAATTTCCCGAATTAAATTTTCATTTTGTGAGGTTTTGGTCAGCTTTTCGGGGTTTGGCTCCACTGTGCAACGCATCGAATTAACAAAACCTGTTTTCGAAAATTCTAAATCAAAATCAACATTAGACGCAATAAAATGACTCATTTTGTCGAACAAAGTTTAGGAACGTAATTTAAACATTTTCTTCAGAAGAAAAAAGACGTTAGAAAGGTAAATTTTTCTCAACAAAGCTAAATTGATGCTGTATTTCAATATTTTATTACAACTGGATTAACATTAGAGAATCTGTATTAAGGACGTGGCCGACTACTGGGTATATTAACCAAACTGTACAGAACCAGTGGTCGGTCAGTCTAAGCTTATTTTTTTCTTTATGTCTTCCACTCCGTTAAAACAAAAGTAAAAAGAAATTTACAGTGGAATGAAAAAACGAAGGGTACTTGTCATTTAACGAAGATGTTTCTACTTAATTAAAAAATAAGACCAATCGGAAACTAAGATAATCACATCATTTAAAGTAAAATGACTCATTATTACTTAAGAAAAAGTACCCATAACGTAACTGTTATTGGATGATAATTGGGGATAGGTTGATGAATGGTAGGAATGCGTCACATCCGTTTCTGATTTATACATATATGTACTACAGTAGGCGCCGCTTAATGTGATCACTTTGGGACAAATACAATTTGATAATAATAACCGACTGATAACAATAACCGATAAGAACCCAGGAGACACAAAATACTGATTTTTTTTTCCAATTAAGGTGCATTTATTTTGGCAACCTCAAATTAAAATCACAATGACTCAACTGAACGCAGTTTTAAATTATAAATTATTAAATAAACAGAATGGAAATATCTGAATTATAAAAAGTTAAAGTTAAATTATGCAACTTTCCATCATATAGTAATAGGTGAGGTAAAATATGACTGTTTTCCCTGACTTTCGTAAACCAGCTTCAAAGCACGTCAGCTTTTCTATCTTTTCCAGCATGGTTTGCCATTTAACTTCGCTTTGTTTTCCATTTGGACACAATTCTTTAATAGTTTACAAAGTAATGGCAATAATGGAAGTCCTATATCAATGCCTGCAGCATGTCCGGCGACTGAATTTTTTTAGATACAAAAGAAAGTTTTCTTAGGGGGAGTCTGTGGTCACTGGGGGCGAACTTTCTGTGGCTTCATTCCTAGAAAGATTTTGAACTGCTATTGAAAACCACAAAATGCTACACAGAAAGTTAGTCTCGTCAGGGTTTGCCTGTGGTATTTCTGTAAATTGAGGAACAAAAACGGGGGAAAAAATTGAAAGTTAATGAAAAAGTGATAACAATAAACGAAGACGCTGATTACAATATCCGACTTTTTTAAATGTGTGTTAACATACAAGTGTTCCGGGACTTCGTGATTCTGATAACATTAAGGGAATGATAACATTAACCGTGATCACATTAAGCGGCGCCTACTGTATTTATAAGCAGTTTTATGTCCTTGTGGCTAACTGCTGGTGAACTTACCCTATAATTTTGAATACTTTTGGCCAGCTAAACCGCGGTTTAACTACTAAATACCAGTTTTTGCTTCAACGAATGCCGTCATTTCTCAATTTATTTTAGTTTTTCAGAGAACGAAAAAACATTTTTTTTTTCTAAAATTTTTATTTTTCTGTCACAGAGAAAAATCAATAGTTAACAATAAAAGTGACATTTTTCATCAGGATGTGGTTGAAATTCCACACACAATGTCCTCTCCTGTTTGGTCGTGTACATGTTTTTTTCTTTGGATATAATACTAGAAGTTCAAATGAGCTTAAAATAAACGCGAAAATAAAATGAGTCTTTTTGAAACGTTTCCGTTTCGAAAGCTTTGGAGAAATTAAGATTGCCAGCAATATAATTTTCAACGTAAGCTCTAGATAGTAGGGAAAGCGTCATCAATTTTCGGCATATCTGTAAAAAGGCTGTGATTTGTGCAAGTTATTCACCACATTTTGTTGGAAATCATTTAACATACTGTTAAATCTTGCGTCCAGCAATAAGTTCCGTAGATCGTATCTGTTTCTCCGAAATAAGAAGAAGTTCCTTGGAGGAGTGGCAGGAATACCGAATTCTGAAGCCAACTCTTTGAAAACAGTTGGCAGATGTGAAACGAAACTAGCCATTCCGAGTGACACCAGAATTGGAAACATCATAGCACCTAATGCCGTGAAACCCAGCAGGCCCATTTGTCTTGGTTCTGCTTCAACCAAAGCATTCCTCAGTTCAGATAATTCCGACAGGTCATATGCCATCTCCTGTCCTCCACTTTTGCCCGTTGGGAAGACACTGAATACAATCAGCGAAAGGGTTAGCAAGTACTTTTTCATCTTTCCCTAAAAATAAAAAAAACTCTTTTATACATAAATCAAAAACATCAATGTACAGTATAAAATATAAGATCCTCTGATGCTTCAATCACGATCTGATTTACCATCAGGCAGATGCATCCATCCCTAAGGGGGTCCCAAAAACTGAATCGTACAGAATGGTACAATTAAGTATGGGTTTAAATTAAATACTGTTTAAGACTTTCACGGCCGGCGTCAATATGGGGAGATAACATTTCCAGGCTTATTGGCCGTGGTCTAATTGGAGTAGAAATTCCAGACGTTTCGGCTTGCTTTGCTGCAGCCATCATCACCCTACCCTTATCACCCTATGGTACCCTACCCTTAGCTCCGCTCGCCACAACAGTCTAAAACATACTGTGGTCCCATCCAATCAAAAACCGGTAGCCACCACGGCTTGTGAATCCCATCCAATCCGGTACCAGGATCACCCAGCGGCTTGAATCTCATCCAATCAGGAACCTTATTCCACTAGCGGCTTGAGAACGCCTCCCAATCAGGACCAGCAGCCCAGCAGCAGTTTGCTTAAATACCGGAGCCACTGAAGCCAGGAATCAGTCTCACCAAACTCAAACCACTGATGATGGCTGCAGCAAAGCAAGCCGAAACGTCTGGAATTTCTACTCCAATTTGACCACGGCCAATAAGCCCGGAAATGTTATCTCCCCGTATGGGTTTAAATTGTTTATAATCAATGCCAATGTATAAAGTGCCGAGCAATATTGCTTTCAAGATAAAAACAACCATTTTTTGCTATCTAGTATTTGGTTTTGGTAATCTACTTTCACTATACCCCAGTCTGTAGGATATGCAGTGACATAAACGGTGCATGGTTGCAAATCTATAGCACTTTCTTCCGATTATACTATTTAAGGGGGTTCCAACAAATGTGTAATGTTCTACTTTCACAAAATATCTGTATCAGATAATAAGTTAAATTTCACTTAAAAGCATATATTTGGCTATCTAAAATTTTTTAAGTTCTTTGCAGCAAATGAGTTGAAGCTATCAAATTTTTGTAAACAAATACAGCGAAATCCCAATGCAACGAATACCGATAACACGAAATATCCGTTTTAACGAAAAAAAATTTCTGTCCCGATTTTGTTTCTATTTGCTTGAATTCCGTTGCAACGAACAACATTTTTCCTTGAAGTTCGTTGTAACGAGGTTTTACCGTATAAAAAAAATAAAGGAAATTCAAAATTAGAAATGCTTTGTACCTGCACCCCTCCCCCACTTATGGAAGGGGGGGGAGGGGGGTTGCCACTAAATTTTATTGAAACTAGCTGACCCGTGCGAAGTATTCGCGCTCGACAGCGATAAATGTAAAAATCTGATTTTTGTAACATTGATTTTTTGATAAGCAGCCAAAATGTGAACTGTTTGATTTTCTCCGATAGTGGTGAAAAAAAAATTGAAATAATGCAATGAGTTTAGATTATATATTCTTGGAAATTAGAATCAGAATTCACCCAAAGAAAAAAAAAGTTTGAAAACGGCATTTCCTGGTACTTGGAGGGATCGAATCCACGATCTTCTCGTTATCAGCAGGATGTATTAACACACTCCTAATGGGATGATATACTTTGACTCAATGCGAGATAAAATAAAAATAAATTAAAATCCGGTCACTTCTCGATAACTCGAAGTAGCAAGGAACTGGCTAAAAACTTCGAGTTATCGAAAATTTCCCTCCCATTATTTTAAAGAATGTCTTTTTCTTTCCCTTCAGAAGTAGTGTATAAAAGATAGACTATAACGATCATAGTTTAGGAATTCAAAGAGTTCTTATTAGAGAGAGAAATATTTTTCACAGAGAATACATGTTTTTAACATACTTACTTAAAAAAAAAAGAAGTTATCTTTGTCCGCTTACATTTTTTTCTTTATCTGATACTAGCCGCCTTCGGCGACCAGCTGATCCACCTTAGGGTTGCCGCTTTCGGCGGCTGCTTAAACATTTTAGCGACGGTATTAATGTTTTTCTTTATGTATCGATATTATCATTCGCTTTTTACGCCAATGTTGCCACTTTCGGCGGCTGCTTAAATAAATATCTTGGCGCTATCAATCAGTCTATATCTGTCTATATCATTGGCAGTTTGAATAAAATATTTTCTAGACCTATCTCCAGTTCCGTCGTTTGGAATACTTTTAAAAGAGGGGAGGGGAGACACAAACGACGTACTCTTCATGCAAATTTTGTCGAAAAATAAAAAAAAAGCACTCCCACTTTTATGTGAAAGCATTGTTTTTTCAAAGTCATGGTGTGTGGGGGGGGGGGGACATTGACACCCCGTTGAAGTTTTTTAAATTACGGGCATGTCTCTTTCTTGCTGTCCATCTCTATATCGACCACTATATTTGTCTATCTATCTATACGATTTATGCATATCTACCTCTGACAGTAATTAACAATCTTTTTTTATTTATATAAGTATTAATTCGAAAAAAAAAGCATTTTTTGTCCACTCAATCTCTATCTCTGTATCTACCTAACACAACCTCCAATCCGTAACAAAAACACAGATCATGCAAAAAATCGCGGGCTTTATTTATTTAATCAAAATAGCCCGCAAAAAAAAAAAAAAAAGGTTCTATGTTTCCCGTAGTGTGGCAAAAAGTAGAGCTTGCAAAAAAATTAAGAAAAAAGGTGAAGAAAAGGAAAACGATTTCAGTTGAATTACGTGATGAGGTAAATTCGGAACTCAGCCGGTAAGCGAACAGCTCGCGTTGCGTTCTGCATTAAAAAAAATAAAATAAAAAAAAACCATTGCGTATTTTTAAAAACTTTTTTCTTCTGAAGGGGGCAGAATGTTTTTATTATTACCAACTAAAATTTTAGAATTGAGGGTTCAATACTTTTCGCAGGATCGGTTTCGAAAAAAACTAAACCCAGAAAAAAATGCAAATTAAAGGTTTTTTCAAAAATCTATAAAAAATACAAAAATTGCTCTATCTTCAAAATTTTTTCATTTATCATATTTAAAATTAAATTTCCTACACTATAGTACAAAATATATTCGTCTGGCGTGGTTGGTTCGGGGTCTGTGAGGTTAAAAGTGCTAAAAAGTGCTAAAAATCACATAAAACATTAAATAACTTTTTTCTAATTAAAATATCAAAAATCGAAGCCCGAGGTGCACATCTTCAGCAAAAACTGCACCTGTATGCCAAATTTCATCTTTCTAGGCCTTACCGTTTTCCCGGGATGCGCGCCACACACACACACACAAACATCTTATTTTATTATATGTATAGATTTAGAATTCATTCAGTTTGTTAACAAATCGACTTTCTGTTTCCAAGCTAAGGTTTTGTTTTGATAACATTTTAAGTAAACAACACACAATCAGATCTCAATCCTGAAATCTGGACTGAAAATGGGCAAGCAGGGTTGTCATATTTTCCGGATAGCAAAAAATCCAAAATGTTGAAAAAATAGCCCGAGATATAAAAGATTGTTCAATTTCTCTTGATCACGTTACTTTCAATTACTGTTTTGTCATAAAAGCAATTATTTATGTCGTCCAGAAAAAAAAATACTTTTTCAAATTTTGACAAAACTTAAAAGTCGAGCAAAATTAGCCAGTTGCTAGTCAACAGAGTTTTCGATCGTTAGACGTAGCAAAATGTAGCACGATTGGATACTTTTCACTTAATCGGGCAGTGCTGTACCTATTCCTCATCAGTGTCTGGAGGAAAAGAACGTCTCGCTGTATCCGCTGTACTATAGTATTCCTCTCATGCAAACTGACTAAGCAAAGCACTACGTAAAAGGAAACAGGAAAAAACGTTTTTTGTTGGATTTTCGTGCATCAATTGAAATTACCTTATGAATTTTCATAAGAGATTCGCCTTAAAAGTTACCTTCGAGATATAGCATTGAAAAACACTGATAGCACTTAAAATACACCGCCAGCTCAGTTATTCCATCCGAGG
Organism: Uloborus diversus; assembly: GCF_026930045.1. Taxonomy (NCBI): domain Eukaryota; kingdom Metazoa; phylum Arthropoda; class Arachnida; order Araneae; family Uloboridae; genus Uloborus; species Uloborus diversus. Next base: position 217,540,039 of record NC_072733.1, read on the forward strand.
ACTGCAGTTTCGTGCTTTTTACCACTCATCATCCCGGAATAGGAATCATATGAGCTGGAGGCGAAAAATCTCTTAAGGGAGCCAAGAGAGCCAAACAAACTGGTAGCTAATGCAGAATTAGCAAACCAGATGAGCGACCGCAGCAATGGTGCGGTTCAACTCAAAGATTGATGGCAAAGCTAAGGTATTTTGTAGTAAGTTGCTGCCCTAAAGCCAGGGCTAAGGCAGAAATACTTAAAATACACCGCCAGCTCAGTTATTCCATCCGAGGACTGCAGTTTCGTGCTTTTTACCACTCATCATCCCGGAATAGGAATCATATGAGCTGGAGGCGAAAAATCTCTTAAGGGAGCCAAGAGAGCCAAACAAACTGGTAGCTAATGCAGAATTAGCAAACCGGATGAGCGACCGCAGCAATGGTGCGGTTCAACTCAAAGATTAATGGCAAAGTTTAGGTATTTTGTAGTAAGTTGCTGCCCTAAAGCCAGGGCTAAGGCAGAAATACTTAAAATACACCGCCAGCTCAGTTATTCCATCCGAGGACTGCAGTTTCGTGCTTTTTAGCACTTCAGCCTGGAATATTCCTATTCCGGGCTGACTTACTACAAAATACCTTAGCTTTGCCATCAATCTTTGAGTTGAACCGCACCATTGCTGCGGTCGCTCATCTGGTTTGCTAATTCTGCATTAGCTACCAGTTTGTTTGGCTCTCTTGGCTCCCTTAAGGGGACAAGGGACCTTATACATTCGGAAAATCAACCAAATTTCACAAAAATTGTTTTTGCGCCAAAAAATAGAGCTTAGTACCAGCTTTGATAATCCATTTTCATTTTTGCGATATTATGATTTTTACGCATTTTATTTACATTTTTAAAAAAGGGGGCGTGGTATTTAAAGGGATAAAAGTATCAGCTGATTTTTGTTTACACGTTTTTAATCATCATTTTTGGCTCGAAATGCTCCCACCGCATTATTTTTCACTGTATCGCTTCAAAAATTTTTGAGCACATTAACAGTCTTATACTTCATAAAACTGGGCATTACTTTACCCAAAGACAAAAATTTACTATTTATCCGCTGTTAGCAAAGTAGCATACGTATTAAAAAAAAACGTAAAATTCTATTCATAATTTGCTTTTTTTTTTTCTAGTTTATATAAGCACATAGATTGAATTCAATGCCCATTTATGTTCATACGGATAAACTACATCTGGAAAAAAAATATTGTTGGTTTTCGTTTACATGAATTGCGCCTGGAGTGTTTTCAATTCTGCCCATGTTGCGTTCCATATGCCTCACAAAACACCTTTTTTAACACTAAAATTTTTAAATTAACATTTAAAATGTCTAATATTGATATGAAAATATTATTTTTGTTCTATTACTTCAAATACATGGTGTAAAATTATAAAATTGAAAAGTAAAATTCAAAAGTCCCTTGTTCCCTTAAGAGATGTTTCGCCTCCAGCTCATATGATTCCTATTCCGGGATGATGAGTGGTAAAAAGCACGAAACTGCAGTCCTCGGATGGAATAACTGAGCTGGCGGTGTATTTTAAGTATTTCTGCCTTAGCCCTGGCTTTAGAGCGGTAACTTACTACAAAATACTGATAACACTAGTCAACAAAAAAAAACTTTTTGTCTGCATCCAAGTTTTAAATAGTCAGTTACTACTCGTTTTAAGTCAAGAAAAACGAATATGATAGTAGATTTTTTTTATTAGCTCTTGTTTTCAAGATAGGGTAGACCGAGGCACGTTTACGCGGATTTTTTTTCAAAGAACTTTCTAAATTTTATGCTTTAACTTAAGAAATTTTAGACATTGCGGTTTTATGAAGCAGTTTCGATTTCGATTCCGAGTCACAACTGACTACAACTGTGTCGAGGACTGCATACTAAGTGCCTTGCCTCCATTTTTTTATACCGACAGATGGCAGCACCATCACCGGATCGGACAGATAATGAGAATTTAGAACTAGACCAGGAGCTAATAGCTACCTGGTGCTAGCACCCCCAGAGGTATCGTTTCACTTGGACGTTGAGACCACGAGCATATTTAACGTCGCTCAGTCCTCTTTAATGACGACGGTGGATCTTCGACCATCGAGGTTCGAACTCGGGACCCTCCGGCCCCGAATCCGACACTTTACCGATCGGGCTACCACGGCCCTATGAAGCAGTTAATGGAGTCAAAATTGGTATATTCAGTTGTTGCTCAGTTTGTATTTTTAACCGTTAAATTAATGTTTTTGAATTCAAGTTGGTTGCGTAAACGTGCCCCGGACACGGGGCACGTTTACGCATATTTCTTTTGACACATCACGTGGTTCTGTTAGTGTTTTGAACATTATGTCTTACCATCGTTAAAATAAAACAAATTTATTACTCACTGAATAGTGTATAAAGTAAAACCTGCACTACATGATTGTAAGCTAAAACATGCGAATTTGTAACTCAATTAAAAATTAAATGGTGATTTTCATAACTAAATAGCCTGAAAATACTAAAAAGTTTTGGGACAATTCGGAGCGAAAACGTCAGGACACGTTTAGAAGTAAGGCACCGTAAGAACGTGCGTAAAGGTGCTGAGACGTCAACGCGCAACGCGTAAACTTGCCCCGTCACCAAGTTTGAATTTATTTTTAACGTGCAAAAAAAAAAAAAAAAAATGTTAATAACATTTCAGTTCATACAAATAAAATTCTCAAAAAAGGATAAAATTCTGCTAATATTTTTTCTTTCTTAATTAAGTATTATTTGTTCGCAATAAGCTTCAAAACGTTCCACACAAAATTTACTCAACTTGGTAAAAAACTGATTATCCCTTCCGCATACTAGACCGAGGCTCGACTGATGCTCAAAAACTTATGAGGATAATTGGTAGGGAGCAGCATCAATATGTTATGACTGTTGGCTCTCCAGTTATAATTTATTATCCAGTTATATATTTAGTCACAGTCGAGAAAAAAAAAGTGGCAACCTTTTATTTACGCTAATTTGAAATGAGATCGCACAAACGATAATTTTCCAATATGAAAATGCTGTTCCATATTATTCTTTAAAATGCTTTTAACGTTTTCCTGGAGAATTTACAGCCTTCTTTTTTTTTCTTTTCTTTTTTTGAAAATCGAAGGAAGAAAATCAGTTCAGGGGTATTTTTCGCGTGCTTTCAAATGGGACCTGAACCAAGAGAATCGGATAACTATTGCGGTTGAAAGTGCCATTTAATGCCATTTTTGAGCCCTTTAATTAAAATTCCAACGGTTCGGTTCTTTTTTGGAGTTCGAAAAACCCCGTACGTTCCTCCTCGGGTGCCCAAGGATCTCCCTGCCAAATTTGGTCGAGATCCGACGAAAACTGTGGATTTGTATCGGGAACATAAACACACACACACACACACACATATATATATATATATATACACATACACACATACACACACGTGTTCTTTGTTTTATTTACATAGATGTCTAAGATAAAATAAAACAATAAGTTTAAAATTTTTGGCTTCAAAACTTTTGTATATGGTTTCAAAAACGAACTGTTCCCAAAAGACGTCTCACTTACTCTAACTAACCCTAACACAAATTTTAAAAGATGGGAATTTCATTTTTGTTTAATAGTGTTCAAAAATGCATGATAATAACTTTAATAAGTTTTTACTTTGCTTTTATGAAACTTTTTCGAAAAACGGGCTGTCTTTGGCTCGCAAGTTTGGTTTTCCCGTATAATACTAACTTCTAACTACTTTATTTTTCTCATCAGTGTTCTAAAACAAAAAAATGAAAATCATTTTGTTTCCAATGCATATTGTAAGAAAATAACATTAGAATTAAGCATAAATTATATTTGGCAAACGGTAAATAAAAACTGTAGTCGAAACAAAATGTAAAAAAGGAATAGAATAATTATATTTATTTTATTTTATATTTTCTTTCGTTGTTGTTGCTCAGACGAACTTTATTGCTACGAAAAAGCTCACGACCTTGAGGGTCACGGATTAGGACAAAGTTCTAGCTATAGGTCTATTCTCTCTAGGTATGAGCGCAGGTAAAGCGGTTTGACTGCATAGGCCCTGGTTTGTGTGCAACGAGGGTCCAAAGTTGCTAGTTTGGCCCAGAAATGGAATGGCGTTTCCATTGGAATTTCAGACTTCGACACTGTGTTCGATCTCCCAACACCTTTAGCATCTTTTGTTAGTTAATTGAGTATGAGGGAGAATACGTATTTATTTATGGGCACAATCTAGTTGTTTGAAAAGTCGAAACGATCATGTATTTTTATTTACTTATTTATTTTTTGTGTGTGTGTGTCATGTGCAATAAATCAGAGCTTTTGCTCCTCTCCCATTTTTTACTTATCAATATGGGATATCTTTGACAGCAGACGATAAATATCCAGTTAAAGTAAATCTTTTTATTAGCAAACGATAAATACTTTTTTCTAGCAGACGATTAATGTAAAACGAAAAATAATTAGTTTCATCTGCAAACGATAAATATCCTGTAGCTTGGTTATTTTGGCATTCAAGTTATTGAAATCAAAAGTAGTTGCCAATTTAAATTTGACAACCGCTTATTAAAAATTAGTATCCAAGATAATTAATTCAAAGGTAAGCATGCAAATGCTGTACTCATACTGCAGTACAGTAGCAGAACGAGCTGATGTGTGCATCACATGACTTCCTTTTACTCTAATTTAATGTCATTTCCCCATTATTCGCTATTTTAATGTGATTCAATATTTATTCTCTAAATATCACCAACAATGGCCAAATTGAAACCAAAAAAAAAAACTCCGCCAAATTTGTCGCCAAGTTGGCGACAAAACTTGGCGACCAAAAGACTGGCGATATATCGCCAAGTGTCCGACAAATTATAACGCCACTTGAGTTTACATCGAAATTAACAATGATTTCCCCCCAAAAAGGTGCAAAAGACCCCCTTAGGAACATCCGAAAGCAACCAAAAGGGGAGGTGCACAACGAGACCCCACTACGAGTCTATGTACCAAATTTCAACTTTCTAGGACATACCATTTTTGAGTTATGCGAGATACATACGCACATACGCACATACATACAGACGTCACGAGAAAAGTCGTTGTAATTACCTCGGTGATGGTCAAAATGGATATTTCGCGTGTCTATACATTCTTAGGCACTTTTCCGCATGTGGTCGAATCGAAAAAAAAAACTCAACATTCATTTGGGGGTGAGCAAAATGGAAATGAAGGGCGATTTTTGAGTGAAAATTTTTTCGCGAATACAATACTTCCTTTTTTGTAAAAGGAAGTAAAAAGGGATAAAAATGGAAATTTTGAAGGAAACTTCATTGCATCCTGGGTACAAATTAACAACTTTGGGCACCCGTTGCCGCCGAACTAGGGCCTATGCAGTCAAACCGCTATACCTGGGCTCATATATAGTGGGAATTAACCTATACCTAGAATTTTGTCCAAATCCGTGACCCTCAAGGTCGTGCCGTTTGGTAGTCAGATTTTTTTCCCTTTACAGAATACGTTTTGTTCTCACTAAAGAAAGTTGATCAAGGTTTTTCTTGTTTTGCATAATAGTTTTAATTTGAGGTATGTAAAATAATTAAGTTGTACAACTCGTAATTTTAGATCAGTGGGCCGTTATATGTTTTGGTTGCCATTTTTCGTTTGTATGTTCTATTGAGTCGAAATTTCAGCTATTATAAAATTTGCACCTCAAGACTTGGTTTCGATATAACACGGTACACATTCACACTATTTCAAAGTCTCGTATAACACACTTTCAATGTAACACGAGACATATTGACATGATTTATGATATATACAACAATTAATTTAAAAATAAGTAAAAAAACTATTTACAAAAAAGTCTCTTATAACCCGGTTTCGATACTACACGGAACGAATTACCCGCGTTATACTAGGGACATGTACATAGGGGTGAACCTGTACATTAGGGTGTCCCCCATCCATCAAATAACTCCATCAATCGCCAAATGTCCCCCAAGTTTTGTCGCCAAGTTGGCGACCAAAAGACTGGTGATATATCGCCAAATGTCCGCCAAATTATAACACTACTTGAGTTTACATCGAAATTAACAATGATTTCCCCCCAAAAAGGGGGCAAAAGACCCCCTTGGAGCATACGAATGCAACCAAAAAGGAAGGTGCACAACTAGACCCCATTAGGAGTCTACGTACCAAATTTCAACTTTCTAGGACATTTCGTTCTTGTGAGTTATGCGACATACATACACACATACGCACTTACATACAGACGTCGATACTACACGGAACGAATTAACCGTGTTGTACTAGGGACTTGTACATAGGAGTGAACCTGTACATTAGGTTGTCCCCCTCAAAATAAAAAAAAGAATGGAAGTCGGTTTTTCAAGTCGCACACCTCATATTTTTCCTTTTGGGTCGAAATAATTGTAAAGGGTGTCCCAAAATTAACGCAAGATTTGAATTTGCCACCATTTTTTCCATAAATTGTTGGCAGCCATGAAAAAAGAACAATTTGACAGTTGAGAGTTTAGGGTTAGTAAAAATGGGGTGTTATTGTACCATACAGCTAGAGAGAGTGAAACATTTCAATGACTGCATAAGGCATTTCCTGGTCGCGTACGCTCTCATTTCGGTGTGATTTAATGATCGTGTGATTTAACATTTTTAAATTTCTTCTTATGGGGCTATTTGAATTGAAAGGTCTATGTCAACAAGCCCACAACCACCCGTGCATTACCGTGTTGCGATACCGAGCGCCAATAACAGTAACTGCTTGACCAGCCTCCACTTTCATTATTTTTGAAACAATTGTTCAATAATGAAAGCGCGTTATTGTATCGTATAACGCTCCATTTTTTTAAACCCTAACCTCTCAGCTATCAATTGTGTTTTTTTTTTTTTTTTTTTTTTTTTTCAGAGATGCCAACACTATTTTGCACAAATGGCAACAAAATCAAATCTTGCGTTAATTTTGGGACACCCTTTAGAAACAGTTCCATATAATTTGAACTAAGGCAATCCGTGCCGACTTGCGCATGAAAATGTAAACCTCCCTTGTGTACTAAGCCGAATATTTTTTTTTGTTGGGAGTTCGAAATTTCATGTTTATCCTATTCATGTTCCCCTATAGCTCTATATGTACCCCAAAAATATTTATCGAAATTAAAATATATTTAGGTGTCCAGCAGGAAGACTTAAATTTGTAATTTTCCTCAAAAAAAAGTGATTTTTTTTGCTTTATCTTTTCCAAGATTATATGTGTATTTCAATAAAATATCAAGTTAAAAAATGATTAGCGAACACAATTTCAAATCAACATTTGCAATTGAAAAAAAAGAACAATGCATTTAAAATGAAAAATCTAATTTAAAATAGAAAACAGTTCATATTTTAAATACCACGTGGGAGACTTAAATATTGCAAGAGAGCAAAAACTGCTATTTAATGCTAATAATTGACTCTACTGTTTATATTTTTCAGCTTTTATTGTAGTACTACATGTAGGGTTATAGGAGCGACGTTTTATCAGCATGAAGTTTTGAACTTCCAAAAAAAAAAAAATAATAATAATTAATTTGAATTTTGGCTTCTTGAATTCAAATTATGTTTTTCGCAATCACGTGTGTGTAGGCGTGTGTAATTATGTGTGTGTGGGGGGGGGGGGGGGGTACGTGTGTTTGTGTGTGGGGGGGGGATGTGTATGTGTGTGTAGGCATATGTGTTTGTGTGCAGGCATGAGTGTGTGGGTAGTTGTGTGTGTATGTGTAGGTGTCTGTATGTATACGTGTGTGTATGTGTTTGAGTGTGTGTATGTGTTTGTGTATGTGTTTGCGTTTAGACGTATGTATGTGTATGTGTTTGTGTGTACGTGCGTGTATGTAAGTGTAGGATATTGACGCAACGTGGAGACGGTTTTTGCTAGAGGAGCAGCATCGTGAGGCGGCCAGTCGACGGTGATGCTGCAGAGGGTGCTGGCGGGAAAATAAAATGATAGGACCTCAAAACAGTCAAATGAAAGCAATAAGCAATCGTGATTACTCAAAAAAAAAAAATCACTCGGTCTACTACACAGTGCTGGTTCAGACGAAAGTCGGCACGGGTTGCCGCTGTTCAAATTATATGAAACTTTTTGAGCAATCACGATTGCTTATTCCTTTCATTTGACTGTTTTGGTGTGCTATCATTTTATTTTCCCGCCAGCACCCTCTGCAGCATCACCGTCGACCGGGTCCTCCCGATGTTGCTCCTCTAGCGAAAGCCGTCTCCAGGTTGCATCCATGTCCTACACACACGCGCATACATACACAACTACAAACACACACACACACAAATACATACAAGTACACACACATACACACACTCAAACCCATACATACACACGCATACATACAGACACCTACACATACAGACACCTACACATACAGACACCTACACATACACAGACACATACACACACACCTACACACAACTACCCACACACTTATCACACTCATGCCTGCACACAGGCACAAACACATATGCCTACACACGCATACACATTCCCCACCACACACAAACACTCATACCTGCACACAGACACAAACACACATGCCAACACACACATACCCCTACACACAAACACACATACCCCTCACACACACATAAACACACATGCTTACATGCACGCACTCACACACACTCGTGATTGCGAAAAACATAATTTGAATTCAAGAGGTCAAAATTCAAATTATTATTATTTTACAATTGTTTTGACTTAAAAGGAAAAATATAAGAGGGTGTACGACTTGACTTCCATTTTTTTTTTTTTTTTGAGCAATCACGATTGCTTATTGTTCTCACTTGACTGTTTTGATGTCCTATCATTTTATTTTCCCACCGCCACCCTCTGCAGCACCACCGTCGACCGGCTCTTCACGATGCTGCTCCTATGGCGAAAGCCGTCTCCAGGTTGCATCCATGTCCTACACACACTCGCATACATACACAACTACACACACACGCACGCACACACACACGTATACATACACACACGCATACATACAGACACCTGCACATACACACACAAAAACATACACACACACACCCACACATTCATGCCTGCACAAAGACACAAACACATATGCCCACATACACATACCCCCCCCCCACACACATTCATACACACAACTACCCACACACTTATGCCAGCACACAGACACAAACACACATGCCTACACACACATACACATACCCCCTACACACATACCCCCACACACAAACACACACGCCTACATACACACCCTCGTGATTGCGAAGAACATAATTTGAATTCAAGATGTCAAAATTCAAATTAATTTTTTTTGACACCCTACTGTACATGTTCATATGAAAATCTCATCAGTTATATTTTGGACAGAGAGTAAACCGCGAATTCAATGTTATTTTATTTATCTACCATGTATTATTTTTTTTGTAATTACGCTCTGTCTGTCCCTTAAGACGGGGGTCGCCATTACTTCGTAAACATAAGAGTAGGATGATATTTTTGGTTATAAGCAATCACCAAAGTCGTGGACTGCACTTTGATTTTATGATGTTCATTCTAAGTCTATGATTCATACAAGTATATGAAATCCAAGAGCGGTTTTATTTTGCTTTTCAATTGTGGAAAAATGGAAATTTATTTTTCTCAACTATTTTGGGGGGACTGTCGCTCTGAATATTCAAAATTTCAATCTCTAGTTATTTTGTTTTCACGGTAACCAGCTCTAAATGCATGGAGCTAACTCCATTACATTTACTTGGTACGTAAACGGATTGATATAAGTGTTAAACGCTTGATTAAATTGAGTGATTAAGCATTAAAAGTGACGTTTTGTTGAAAACAGAACTGTTTTTATTGGAATCGCACAGTTGCGTCGTAAATGGACGTAAAAAGATGGGCGGGGGCTAACAGACATGCGGTTGAGGTTTTAGTGAAGCAACTAACATTTTCATCAATAAATCAATATCTGATGACTAATAGTAGCTGTCATTTTTTTTCGAAAGGAGACATATGCAAAGGGCTTTATATAATACTAGTGGCACCCGCACGGTTTTGCCCGTAATAGAAAATTAAAAGGTCTTTTGGTTCGCCTGTATATTTACAAATTATGTATGATGAATTTCTCGCCAATTATCTTGCCCATGTTACGCTTCCACGTTATGATAACTTGGTAATTTACTCGTCCATCTTATGATAATTTTGCTCGAGAAAATGTTCTTTAAATTGGAATAGAAAAAGAACAAATATCAAATTTTCGAAAAATCGCTTCGAGGTGCACATCCCCACGCTACAAACTAACTTTGTGCCAAATTTCATGAAAATCGGCAGAACGGTCTAGGCGCTATGCGCGTCACAGACATCCTCCGGACAGACTTTCAGCTTTATTATTAGTAAAGATATATATATATATATATATATATATATATATATATATATATATATATATATATATATATATGAGACAGAGAGAGAGAGGTATATTCTTTACCAAATAAACATCAAGCAAACCGACTTCGGTCAAAAGAGGTTTCGAGTAAAAAAGTTTCCGATAACCGAGGTTCTACTGAAGTTGAGAATGTTCTGTTGATATTTTAAATAGGTATTGCCTTTTTCTTTAAACTAGCTGATCCGTACGAAGCATTCGCTCTTCAAGTTTTTAGACCTGCAGTAAAAATATCACGTTAAAACAGCCACGTAAAATACACGTATTCGCCAGGTAGAAAATGACTGGACACAATGAATCACTTTGCGGTAATGACCTGTCACTGTATGACCTGTCATAGTTAGGTAGGCCCAATGGAGTTTAGCTGTATACGAACTAGTGATGTGCCGGATCGTTAAAAAAGTAGATCCGCGGATCCGGATACGGATCATTAGTGTCAAGATCCACGGATACGGATCTCAAAAAGTTTTGCTCAGTTCAACTATTCAAGTGTAAAATTTATTACTGAAGGTATTCCTGTCAACATAATAACACTGTTTCTTCAAAAAATGTCACCTACGGCGAAAATATAATAAAGACTATGATTGACTCTGAAGAAATCTCCGTTAAAACTGATGGAGAGTTGGAAGGAACGGATCAGCGCAGCATTAATGCTTAAATAAAATGAAAAATTATTTCTAGCTTGCTCGGTAAATGTAGGATACAGAAGCAAGAACATAAAACTGCTACTGGATAGGCTAGAAATCATTTCTCGCATTTTATTTCAGCATAAATGCAGCGCTGACCCATTCCACCCAAATGACTCCGACCGACGGAATAACAGAGCCGGGAACACCTTTACAAACAATAAATCGAGAGTTTTGTCTCACTTTTTTTGAAGGGTGCCGGGAAAAAACAAAATGAAGAAAAACAGAAACCCCATATCAATAACAAAAACTAATATTAAACTAAAAAGAAAAAAACATGTCTCAGAAGGCCGTTGGCTTCTGAAGTGATACCTTATAATTTAAATAGGGAATAAATCCTAATTTAAACGGAATTTAAGTCTTTTATCAAATATTTAATTTTTTTTAGAATAGAAAAGATCCGTTTAAGATCCGTCAAAAAAGTAACGGATACGGATACAGACCTTTATTTTTCCTCGGATATCCGCGGATACGGATACTGATACGGATATCCGGAGCATCAATAATACGAACTGCAGGCTGCATCAAGGAGTCAAAAAGCTGAGTGTATTAATATTAACGCCTATGCGTACTTAACAAGTGCTATAAAGGCAGGCTACTCGAACAGAGACTCGACCCCCAGGCCTATCGGCAGAAAGTCGAACACTCTACCGACTGATCTATGCGGCTCTCCTTTTTGACAATCTAAGCGGAAATTTGTAACTTAAATGAAGGAATCCATCCGGCCTCTTTAGTTATTACTTCCTTTTACAAAAAAGGAAGTATTGTATTCGTGAAAAAGTTTTCACTCAGAAATCGGCCTTAATTTCCATTTTTCTCACCCCCGAATGAATGTTGAGTTTTTTTTTCGACCCGACCTCACGTGGATATATGCCTAGGAGCGTACAGACACCAGAAATATCCATTTTGATGACTCCCGAGTTAATTACAACGATTTTTCTCGTGACGTCCGTATGTATGTGTGTATGTATGTCGCATAACTCAAAAACGGTATGTCCTAGAAAGTTGAAATTTGGTACGTGGACTCCTAGTGGGATCTAGTTGTGCACCTTTAATTTTGGTTGCATTCGGATGTTCCTAAGGGTGTCTTTTGCCCCTTTTTAGGGGTAAATCATTGTTAATTTCGATGTAAACTCAAGTTGTGTTATAATTTGGCGATATATCACCAGTCTTTTGGTTGCCAAGTTTTGTCGCCAACTTGGCGACAAATTTGGAGATATTTTTTTCATTTTTTTTATTTTAATTTGGTTTCAGTTTGGTCACTGTTGGTGATATTTAGAGAGTAAACAGTTGAATCCCATTAAAATTGCCAATAATGGGGAAATGACATTAAATTGGAGTAAAAGGAAGTCATGTGATGCACACATCAGCTCGTTTTTTCATGGGCATAGCGAGAGTAATGTGTTTATTTTTCGCCGAAAATACCTTTTAAAACGATACTTTAGTTATAAAGTTTGATGTATTGAGCAACTTGTGGTGTTAACACTCGAAAACACTTTTGACAAATGTTATAGATGATAGAAAGTTATCTTTAGGCATGGGTAGCTGATACCCTCACGTTCCCATCACGTGGTAAATAGTGTGACTTGGAAGACAGTTATGGGGCAGACTTGTAGCCGGTGGCACAAAATGATCCTGCTGACACGGTTTGGGAGAAAATAACTTCCATCTTTGTTTTGTTTCTCTCGAAGGTCGTTGCGTCTATCGTCCTCACAAGATGTCGCGGTAGAGGTCAAAACGCTATGTTATAGCTTCTAGGGCAGGCGCAGAAAAGAGGGATAACAGGGCAGATTTCACTACCTTTTTTTTTCATTCCATTTAAGGGGACCGTGGACCTTCCAAATAGCTCAAATAGATCACAAATATGATTTTTTTTATTCCATGGAAGTTACAATATAGTGTGCTGAATCGTATGAAAAAAACCGCTTGTTGATCTGATGTTTTATCGCAAAGTTAAATGCGTTTAAAAAGAAAAGTAAACTGAGCGTGTTTTCGATTAAAATGGCTATAAAACATGTAAACAAAGTTGAAAAACTAAGTAAAACTAAGTGTCAAACATGTAAATTAAGTTTCAAGAAATTCTTATACATTGGTACTAATGTCAAATATTTAGTCATTGTGAAAATATCTTTCGGGAGGTATTAAAATACGAAGATCATGAAATTTAGGTGAAATTAGACTTTAACGTCATTTATCTGGGACTGGAAAATTCGATGCTGAAACATATTGTAAAAAGCTCCATGCGATTTAATTTTTGTTCGATATGCCTCAAATTTCAGAACATACTACTTTGGTAGTAGTTTGATAAAACTGGGTATGCATTAAGGTTTGAGAGAATTTTATGTTGCATAAAAATATTAAAGTTCTGATTTTTATGTAATATTCGCAACAAAAAATATTGCTTTACGCGAAAAAAAATACTGTGCTGTTAATATTGGACCAATCCTTAAATGGATACCCAAATTTCTTGGCAATGTTCTGTTCTCTGATAAAATGCAAATTGTTTGAGAAAACAGCAAAAATTGAGTCGCACGGAGCATTTTCAAATTTCTATTTTAAATTTCAAAATTTTAAATTTTAATTGAACTTTTATTTCGTTGCAATTTTTTGCTTAATATTTTGCATGCTAATAAACTTACTGACTTTTATGCCCAGTTTCACATTTCAAAATTAATAAATCTAACAAAAAGCTTTCAAGGTCCACCGTCCCCTTAAAACACAAAGGGGAAAACAATTAGGAATGGATGCAAAAATAGTTCGCTTGAATTATTTCCTACTGCTAAAACTTCGAAACAGCAAATGAAAACACGCTGAAAAATGGATGACAATTGTTACAATATTAGCTTTAATGAGCTGATGTGTGCATCACATGACTTCCTTTTACTCCAATTTAATGTCATTTCCCCATTATTGGAAATTTTAATGTGATTTAATTGTTTACTCTCCAAATATCACCAACAGTGGACAAATTGAAACCAAATTTGAAAAAGAAAAAAAAAATCGCCTAATTTGTCGCCAAGTGGGCAACAAAACTTGGTGACCAAAAGACTGGCGATATATCGCCAAATGTCCGCCAAATTATAACACCACTTGAGTTTATATCGAAATTAACAATGATTTCCCCCTAAAAAGAGGGCAAAAGACCCCTTTGGAGCATATGAATGCAACCAAAAAGGAAGGTGCACAACTAGATCCCACTAGGAGTCTACGTACCAAATTTCAACTTTCTAGGACATTTCGTTCTTGAGTTATGCGACATACATACACACATACGCACATACATACTTACATACAGACGTCACAAGAAAACTCGTTGCAATTCACTCGAGGATCGTCAAAATGGATATTTCGGGTGTCTGTTCGTTCCTAGGCATATATCCACGTGTGGTCGGGTAGAAAAAAAAACTCAACATTCATTTGGGGGTGAGCAAAATGGAAATGAAGGCCAATTTTTGGGTGAAAACGTTTTCGCGAATACAATACTTCCTTTTTTGTAAAAGGAAGTAAAAATAATTAAATTTGTTGGTGAAAATGAAAAGTAATTTTTGTGCTACGTCAAATATACCTGAAAATGCGTTTGGAAATAAATATTTCACCTCAAACAACGATAAAACATAATACGAAATTCATTGTACAATGTTCTCCAAACAATAATAAAACATTATGCGACCGTTTGAAATGATAAATAATAAATTATATAAAGTTGATACCTTTGCGCTTGAAAAGTACACAATATACGAAAGAACATCGCATAGTTGCACAAAAATTGCAGATTACTGATGCATTATATATGTATTTTTTAAAAAATCATTAAAAACCAGACTTAGCGATGCGAATTCATGGGTGGAAAAACGTGCCAATTCTAATCTTTCAATCCCTATTTTGGAGTGTTACCAAATCCAAAACAAAATATTCTTGTAAATATTAATGTTGTGATAATAAGTTTTTTTTTTTTTAAATAAAGTTTGCCTGTTACGTGTGGGACGCGCTTTTGGACAGCAGTTTCAGAGTTTTCAAATATATTCATCAAATCTGTTGTTACAAATTTATTGAATACATACTTTGCTTTTGTACTAATAATTTTTTAGTGTTAGTTCGGATGGGGTCGTTGATAATCAGACATTTTGTTCCACACGCTCTGTATTTAATATTTAATAAATGTAATAATTTTGTCTTCGACACATACACGTGTGATTTCCTAGGCATTTGTTTTCTGATTGAAATGAAATATAGATATGTCACAAAATGTCTGCTTTTTCTTGGAATAAACCAATCTATAGATTCACGGTAGTTTTTCCAGCAACTGTTAAAGGATTCATGGGTTTTGAGTTAATTCTTTCAGTAAGCCAATCGGAAAAAGTTGCCATGGTTTACCAGTCTTAAAAGTGAAAGAAATAGAAAGTATCCTTCCAGAAGGGTGCTTTCAAAGAATTAAATACCGACCAAAAATAATTGTGAAATACATCTGGAGTGCAATTTCAGGCAAAATGTCGTCAAAATTCATTCCCTCAAAAATGTTTAAAATGTCTAAAGTTAAAAAAGATTTTATTTAGTATTTAGTTCAAAACAGCAAGTGTTATGCAAAATAATAGAATTCAATGAAACGAAATACTTTATGGAGCACAAATTTTGAAAAGTTTAATTTCTTGGTGTGAGTATTTTCCTCACGGCGCATGTTCTGGGGGATTTCGTTCTGCATACATACTTGCCAACCCTACTGTTTTTAACGGGAGACTCCCGTATTTTGCTTCCATCTCCCGATTTCCCATTTCTTACTATTTTCTCCCGTTTTTTCAGTCAATCATCAAAAAATTTCACTTTCTTCCCAATAGAAGACGCCCTTTTCTAGTCTACCAATGTCAGGGAATAAGATTTTTTCCAATTAATAACTCCATTAGTAAAAATAAATTTTTTGGAAGCTTTCCACATTGCTTGTTCAACGAAGCACGTGCTCTGCCGAAAATTGCAGCAGATTTCAATCTTTTTGCATCTTGAAAATATTTCAATTATTTTGAAAGTTTGAAGTTATTTTAACATGTGCTACCCTATACCTACTTACTATACATATTATTTTCATTATGTATTGATTTTTTTTTTCGGATTTTAGGAATTAAATTTTGGTAGCTACTTTTTTCTGCAAGACACTGGGGAATGTACAGAACTTTAATCAAGTTCACTACTTATTATTAGATTTTTCCTTTGCAGTATGTTTTTCTTGCTCCTACCAATTAGCTTACAGCTGCGAAAAATCCCCATTTCACTTTAAATTTAGTATTCATGTTATTTAAAAGCACATTTTAATAATTATATTGTGAAGATATGTAGCTGGTGAACTACCTATATACCTCTAGTGGAATCTCCTGTTTTTTTTTCCTTCGAAGGTTGGCAAGCATGAACACATTTTCATTAAAGCTTGCAGTAAGTATTTGAATGCACTTCTTCCATTCAACACTACAATAAAATGCAGTCATGAAAAGCATCCAGAGCATCATATTTTCGGAACGTTGTTTGACTTAGGTAAACATAATATAGAGTAGCGTGTCTAAACCTTTTTTAACTGGCAGAACTTTTGGAAAAAATTTGCGGACCGGTGATGTTTTTTCTTCTCCACTTCTTCTTTTCCTTCCTTTCTTTTTTTTTTCTGTTTTTCTTCGTTTTAGCAAAAATAATAATAATAATAAATAAATAAAGGGGGAAAAAACTTTGTGTTTGAAGACCGTTAAAAAAAAGCGAAAGAAAAATAAAAGAATCACGGACCCATGAAGGTTTTTTCATTTTTCAGTTTTTTTCCTGCGGAGGGGGAAAAAAGCTTTCGACTCTGAGAGCGTCAAACTCTTGCAAAAACATGTTGCGAACGGCTAAGGAGCGAATCGTTTCTGATACCAATGAAAGGGGTGTTTTAATTTAATCGGGGTTTCTAGCTAGGAAATATTTTCGAAAATAGGAAAACAAAAGCCATTTCGGAACCACTGCTGAGAATTTATAAAGGCTGTTGCTTCTAAAAAAAAAGAAAAAAAAAGTCACTTTCGTTTAATTGGAAGCACATCATCAATTTCAGACCCTTTTGAAAAACTTAAATTTTTTTGTTAATGTTTATTTATTTTTAGTAGCCAAAATAGTTCAGTTTTATCAGCTCATAAATAATGAAACTGCTAGACAGAAAAACATTCGTTTTAGACAGAAAAAGATGAATTCGAAATTCACGCATCCCCCTTAGAGTTAGTTGTTGGAAAAACTAGTGATGAATATACAGTCGGACCCCGATTTAACGAACATCTATAAAACGAATTTCGTGATTTAATGAATTTTTCTCTATCCCCGACTAAAATGACAAAAACCCCTATTTACCGAACAATAAACCCCGAATTAACGAATTATTTTAACAGCCGAAAAAAAAAAACAACAAAATTTGTTAAGTTGAGTAAGTAATATTAGATTGATTGAAAAATGTCATCCATATTGTCGAAATAAAACGAGCTGATGTGTGCATCACATGACTCCCTTTTACTCCAATTTAATGTTATTTCCCCATTATTGGCAATTTTAATGTGATTCAATTGTTTACTCTCTAAATATCACCAACAGTGGACAAATTGAACCCAAATTTTAAAAAAAAGAAAAAAAATCGCCAAATTTGTCGCCAAGTTGGCGAAAAAACTTGGCCACGAAGGATTGGTGATATATCGCCAACTGTCCTACAAATTATAACATAACTTGAGTTTACATCGAAATTAACAATGATTTCCTCCCCAAAAGGGGCAAGAGAACCCCTCAGAAACATCCGAATGCAACCAAAATGGAAGGTGCACAACTAGACCCCACTAGGAGTCTACGTACCAAATTTCAACTTTCTAGGACATACCGTTTTTGAGTTATGCGAGATACATACGCACATACATATTTACATACAGACGTCACGAGAAAATTCGTTGTAACTAACTCGGGGGTCGTCAAAATGGATATTTCGGGTGTCTGTAGGTTCCTAGGCATATATCCACGCGTGGGCGGGTCGAATAAAAAAACTCAACATTCATTCGGGGGTGAGCAAAATGAAATTAAGGCCGACTTTTGAGTGAAAATTTTTTCGCGAATACAATAATTCTTTTTTTGTAAAAGGAAGTAAAAAAACTGAAAAAATCCCTATAAATCAGATGAATATCGATTCAATGACTGTTTGACGATTGTTTGAAAAATGTCATCCATATTGTCGAAATAAAACGAGCTGATCACATGACTTCCTTTTACTCCAATTTAATGTCATTTAATTATTATTGGCAATTTTAATGTCATTCAATTGTTTACTCTCTAAATATCACCAACAGTAGCCAAATTAAAACCAAATTTAAAATTTAAAAAAAACGCCAAAGTTGTCGCCAAGTTGGCGACAAAACTTGGCGACCAAAAGACCGGCGACATATTGCCAAGTGTCCGACAAATTATAACACCACTTGAGTTTACATCGAAATTAACAATGATTTCCCCCCACAAAGGAACATAAGACCCCCTAAGGAACATCCGAATGCAGCCAAAAGGAAGGATGCACAACTAGGTCTCACTAGGAGTCTACGTACCAAATTTCAACTTTCTAGGACATACCGTTTTTGAGTTATGCGAGATACATACACACATACGTACATACGGACGTCACGAGAAAACGCGTTGTAATTAACTCGGGGGTCGTCAAAATGGATATTTCGGGTGTCTGTACGTTCCTAGGCATATATCCACGTGTGATCGGGTCGAATAAAAACCTCAACATTCATTCGGGGGTGAGAAAATTGGAAATGAAGGCCGATTTTTGAGAAAAAAAATTTTCGCGAATACAATACTTCCTTTTTTGAAAAAGGAAGTAAAAAGACTTTTCTTGGAATCAGAAATTTTTAACGGGCGAAAGGGCAACCAACGAATATTGATTTTGATGCAGAAAGTGATAATGAAACTCCCATTAAAACTTTAACTTTTTCAAATGCTTTCCATGACCTGGAAACTGTAAAAACATATCTCATGCAGCAGGCTGCAAATGACACAGTATTTTCTTCTCTCCGTAAAATCGAAAGAGAACTATTTCGAGTCAAGTATCAAGGATATTGTCGAACATCAATTACTCAGTAGTTTAAAATTTCAAATTAACTAGTGTGTAATAAGTCGTGAAATGCAGAAAAAAAAGTGTACACTTTCTAATAATTGATATTTTTGAGCAGTTGCTTTTTCGGGGTTTTAGATAATGTAAGTGCATTTTTTGTAATTTTTTTTTCACACCCCGATTTTACGAATAACCCCGATTTAACGTATAAAAGTTTCGGTCCGAATGAATTCGTTAAAGCGGGGTACGACTGTAGCTTGACCTAACATAGATATACAATAGTGCATATGAATATACAATATTAAGTATAGGGGTGCAATATATAGAGATGAATATAGCTCGGTCAAACATTTATATTTACTAGCTGCGTGCCCGGCGTTGCACGGGCTACTTAAAAAATGAAAGAGATGTCCAATTGATGTTTTTGTATTACTCTGACATCAGTTTCTAAAGCGCTAAGGAGTAAATAAATACGCGTAATGCAAGGTTGGCAAAACACTAGTAGAGCATATTTTTGTCAAAAATCTCTTTAACGTTAATCATAGTTATTAATGATACAAGTTATGAGTATTTTCAATTAGCACAAAAGATGAAAATATATGCATTATCAACTATAATCTGTGCTCACGTTAAAATAAATTACATCTGATAGACTATATCTGAACTGTTTATGTACAATTACAATCAGCTTTTTACATAAAATGACACATACTGTGTATTTGATTACGTGAAACTAAAGCACCAAGTATTAATGAATACCAATAAGCATTAATTTAATACCAAGTCATCAGATTCCAATTTAGCTTTAGTTAAAATCGTTAAAAACAATCTTTTTTGTTCAACTGTGTTTCACAAAGAAATCCAAACAATCTTAATGTAACATGTTCTTTTGACGACATAAACTGTATTTTAAAAATAGAAACAGGAAGGAAAAAGAGAGTTATTACAATTCGAAAATTCACCCATGTGACGGGAAAAAGTCCAACAAAATAAACATAATTAGTCGCACATCCTAAGTGTACCAAAATATGAGGCCGGTGAATGATAAACTTACATTACAATCAATAAACATAGCTAAAGAAACAACTTTCATATGCTAAAAAGAGTTAAGAACGTTGAATGTAAAAAATAAAAAAAAAGGACAGACGATAAAATAAAGGCTATGTCCGAATAGCAACCAATTTTAAACTAATGATAATTGAGCAACCAATTTTAAACTAATTTAAAATGAAATTCTAGATGGAAACGTTGTTTTAAGATTTGGACAGCAGCCAAAAAAATCTCTTTTAAAACAATTATTAGAATTTTACTTGCACACGCATATGCAAAATGGCAACAGGAAAGAAATAAAAATTCCTGAATAACATTATGTTAATTAACGTTTTAATTAATATCTCCGCTAATTAAAGTCGCACAATTACGAGATTGATCCTATTGTTTTCTTTGGAAAATTCCGAATTGATCGGTATCTCGTTTGACTCTCGATTCGCAGCGGTTCTCGAGAAGATCGATCTTCAGACAGACAGACGGACGCGAACAGATTTTAATATTATACTGGATATCGTATATTAATATATAATATTGAGTATAGGAGAGACTGTTGTACCTTGAGACACTTTTCTTTTTAGCATCAATTGTTTGAATCGAATTTCAAATCTAAAAGTCACATTAGAATACCCCAACATACTTCTATGCAATATATTTTTTTAAATTCAGAGAGTTTGAAAATAAAATGCTGCCAGCTGTTTAAAGTAAAATTTCCAAGCTGTCCCAAGGTACAACATCCTATTGTACCTTGGGACACATCCTATTGTACCATGGGAAAGTCTTCATGATTCAGAAAACAGCTATATACTTGACCCAATTTTGCACCAGAAAAGAAAAATAATATTTTTCTGATAGTAGTGAATTTAATCATGAATATTTAATAATGAATTACGAGTAATGAATTATGAATTATCTACTATTAAATGTGTTTAAAAGACTACTTAAGATTCGAACATTGTCCCATGTTCCTAAGCATATCTTAATTATTAAGAATCATGCATATGCTGTACCTTGGAACGTGTCCTAAAGTACAAAATGTTTGGCTGTCCCAAGGTACAATCACCAAGTGGTTTGAGAAAAGTCAAAATGATGGTCAATCTAAATGAACTATCATTATTTTCTCATAAGCAAATTATTTCAAGTACTTCTCTTTTATAACAAAATAAAATTCAGTTGATTAAAATACAAAGACAGAAAATGAATTAAAAATGAAGAAAATACTTACTTTTGATTCATAATATTTTCTTTCTCTCACAAAATCGTCAATTTGACTCATTTGATGCTGATTTTTACTATGGCACCATTGAATGGTTACCATTAGAGATTACAAAAACATGGCTGCAAAAAATAGATTCTTAGAAATAAACGGTGTCCCAAGGTACAAACGTTTCAAGGTACAACTCTTCCCTAAGTATAAGTCACATCTGTTTTGGTGTTGATTTTTCATATTTAATTGCTGCAATAATATACTGTTGCGTACAGGAAAAAATTCTGAGACGGGTTTTCAAAACCAAAAATGATTACTTTCTTTCTCATCCACTTCTAAAGCACAAAATATTATTCAATAGGTATAACCAAACACTTAGTGATTATTCCTTTGTATCACTTGCTTTAAAATAATTAATAATTCCTATTGATATCATGCTGACTTAGGGGAAACATAGTGTATTTATCGTTAAGAAATAAATAAGTACCTTTGTAAATGGAAATCAACAACGTTTTAACGTAGGGATGTAAGCACATGCCGAATGTCTTTACATCCAAAAGTCGACTACAGTAGGCGCCGCTTAATGTGATCACTTTGGGACAAATACAATTTGATAACAATAACCGACTGATAACAATAACCGAAAAGAATCCAGGAGACACAAATTAATGATTTTTTTTTTCAATTAAGGTGCATTTATTTTGTCAACCTCAAATTAAAATCACAGTGACTCAACTAAACGCACTTTCAAATTATAAACTATTAAATTAACAGAATAGAAATATCTGAATTATAAAAAGTTAAAGCTAAATTATGCAATTTTTAATCACATAGTAATAGGGGAAGTAAAATAGGACCGTTTTCCCTGACATTCGTAAACCAGTTTCAAAGCACATTCAGCTTTTCTATCTTTTCCAGCATGGTTTTTCTTGTTGTTTCAATTTTAATTTAACTTCGCTTTGTTTTTAATCTCGACACAATTCTTTAATAGTTTACAAAGCAATGGCAACAATGGAGGTCCTACATCAATGCCATGTCCAGTGACTGATTTTTTTTAGGTGCAAAAGAAAGTTTTCTTAGGGGGAGTCTGTGGTCACTGGGCGGGCGAACTTTCTGTAGCTTCATTCCTAGAAGAATTTTGAACTGCTATTGAAAACTACAAAATGCTGCACAGAAAGTTAGTCTCGTCAGGGTTTGCCTATGTATTTCTGTTAATTGAGGAACAAAAACGGGGAAAAAATTGAAAGTTTATGAAAAAGTGATAACAATACACGAAGACGCTGATTACAATATCCGACTTTTTCAACGTGTGTTAACATACAAGTGTTCCAGGACTTCGTGATTCTGATAACATTAAGCGAACGATAACATTAACCGTGATCACATTAAGCGGCGCCTACTGTATTTTGCATTGCAAAAGGTGTTCCCTGAAACACCGAAACACGTGTATGCAGTGATATGCTAACTTTTTGCTAACACTTTGTATATTTCCATTTATATTTATCATTACTCTAATTTAAATTTTATCTCCATTTTGCGTGATTTGAAATGTTTCAAACCTGTTGTTGAGGCACATCAATGTCTTAATGACATGTACACGAGAGCTAGGCCATTTAACCGTTCTTCCAAAGTTGCTCGAAATAGAAGTTCTAAATCAAAGAATGTCTTAAGCTTTAAATAAAAGGTGAAGCATTTATTTTACTTTCTAAAAAAGCTACAGTGAAACCTGTTGACCATTCGCGGTGCAGTACTTTGGCGGTCAACTTAGACAGGTGGTCAACTTATAAAGGGCGGTAAATTTTTTTTTTTTTTTTTTTTGTCATTTCTTGCACCATGTATTCATTTTTTGAGGAATTCGCCCTTACTCTTGCTGTTCAACTCACTTTCATTGTTTAACATTATTGAAAGTGAAACAATAATTAAAAATACTATTCAAGTAATTTTGTTAGTTTTTCCTTGTTTTTAACTATATTAGACACTTTAGTTTTAGAAATTCCGTATATGCCAGCTAATATTATTCTCTGGCTTTTTCCATTTTCAGTTAATTTTAATATTTCATACTTTTTATTAATCTCAAGTTCAGCTAACTTTCTTTTTGAAGCCTTTTTATGTAAAATTTATAGCACAAAGAGCAACAAGCTCGACTCTCCCAGTTCATAAAGGCAAAATCAAAATATCCTATCTCTTAATCCCTTGCACCAGAGACATGTAACTTTACTCATTATCAAGCCCAGATCTGCGTACCCGCAGTGCGAGAGGCCCGCGTCCTTAAAGGGGCTAACGGCCCTAGAAATTGAAGAAAAAATAGAAAAAAAAAACTAGCACTAAGACTTATTCACTTCACTTATAGACACTGCTGTCCAGGAGGAAGGGACCCTACATATTTTGTTGCAGGGGAATCAAAATGTATAGTTCCGGGCCTGCTCTTTTTAGCACAATTCCTATGTTGTCACAACATATTGCACTGAAAGGAAAGACTTTGAACTTTTCTACTGACACCTATTTTTATTGAACAGAGTACAAAAAGCTATCTCAAATAGAACAACAAATGAAAAACAAGTTTGGAGAATAAAGAGTAGCATTAAGCTTTATGCTGCTGGTTTAGTTAGTAAAATGCTGTTCTGTCATCAAAGCATTAAAAACATTCTTAGGAAGCTATGGTGATGATAATAATAATAATAATAAATAAATAAATAATAAAATAATTTGTTGAAGAAAGTTTAAAAAAATAAACCAAGTGGTCAACTTACAAAGGATTTTTTACGTTACTCCAAACCAAATTTGGCGAACATTAGTGGTCAAGATAGACAGGTGGACAAGATAGAGAGGTGGTCAAGTTAAAGAGGTTTTCCTTCATTACATGAGATAGGACTAATTCTGTTCCTGACAAAAGCTGTCAACATAGACAGGTGGTCAACTTACAAGGGTGGTCAACTTTACAGGTTTTACTGTATTTGAAAGTCTCGCAAAGTGCATATAGGTGGAAATGAAGATAATAGTAAGGTGACTTTGTAAAATATGCAGGCTATATGTATAATAATGGTCTCGCTTTCTCGATGGTAGCTGGGAAGCAAATCCAGTCTCTCTTGGTCTCCCTAAAAATAATTGGTGCAGCGCTACAAGTGCTGAGTGACTATGAATCCCTTTTTGAGTTTTATTAAGACCATTTAATTGTTAATCCAAGTAGAGCACTCATCCCGAAATAGTGCTTGAATGTTTAAGAATTGGAAAGTAATCGCTTCCTTAGTACATTAAGCTATTTCGTTAAAACCTATTCCGTTCTTTTTTTTTTTTTTTTTTGAGCAATCACGATTGCTTATTCTTCTCACTTGACTGTTTTGATGTGCTATTATTTTATTTTCCCACCGCCACCCTCCGCACCATCACCGTCGACCGGGTCCTTACGATGCTGCTCCTATAGCGAAAGCAGTCTCCAGGTTGCATCCATGTCCTACACACACGCGCATACATAAACAACTACACACACAAATACATACACCTACACACAAACACATACACACTCAAACATATACACACACGCATACATACAGACACTTATACATACATACAGATACCTACACATACACACACCTACCCGCACACTCATCACACTCAAGCCTACACACAACTACCCACACACTCGTCACACTCATCACACTCAAGCCTACACACAACTACCCATACACTCGTCACACTCATGCCTACACACAACTACCCACACACTCATCACACTCATGCCTGCACACAGACACAAACACATATGCCTACACACACATACACATTCCCCACCACACACAAACACTCATACACACAACTACCCACACACTCATACCTGCACAAAGACACAAACACACATGCCTACACACACATGCCCCCTACACACAAACACCCCCCCCCCACACACATAAACACACATGCCTACATACACACACTCGTGATTGCGAAAAACATAATTTGAATTCAAGAGGTCAAAATTCAAATTATTTTTTTTTTTTTTTGTGGGGAGAAGATGAAAGTGTTGGAGTTCTGGGGGGGGGGTTAACCCAAAACCCCTCCCGTGGCTGCAACATTGGCTGCGTACTAAAGTGAAATGATCTCTGAAAAAATTGTCTTTTTCAAATGTAACTTAAATCTTGCACTATATTCAGAACAGAAGTCCAAACCATTTTATATTCATAAAAAATGAACGCATCGAAAATAGTTATTTGGCTAAAAAAATTTCAAATCATTTTCAAAATTCGTGTAAAAAAATGTTTGTAATGAAAAATGTGCTCAAATTTTTTTGAGTGCTGTGCAGGAGTCTTAAATATGTTGCACGAAAGTAAAAACTTTCTTTTAACATTTGTTTTTAGTTTGTAATTCTTTTAGAAGAAAATGTACATATTTGACATGCGTTGTGCGTCAGACCTAAGTTAAATCTGACTATATACAGTAGAGAGGGGTGGGCAATGTCGTTCTTTTCAATGATACGTTCATCAGAGGACCGTTCAGGTGATCTCCCTGCACGACATACTCACGTATATTCGAAATGTTCCATTAGATCAGTAATATTCTTTGAAGAAACGAGCTAATGTGTGCATCACATGACTTCCTTTAACTCCAATTTAATGTCATTTTCTCATTATTGGCTGTTTTAATATGATTCAATAGTTTACTCTCTAAATATCACCAACAGTGGCCAAATTGAAACCAGATTTAAAAATAAATAAAAATAAAAAAACGCCAAATTTGTCGCCAAAAGACTGGCGATATATCGCCACGTGTCCGCCAAATTATAACACCACTTGAGATTACATCGAAATTAACAATGATTTCCCCCCAAAAGGGGCAAAAGACCCCCTTTGGAGCATCCAAATGCAACAAAAAAGGAAGGTGCACAACTAGGCCCCACTAGGAATCTACCTACCAAATTTCAACTTTCTAGGAAATTCCGTTCTTGAGTTATGCGACATACATACACACATACATACGTACGTACAGACGTCACGAGAAAACTCGTTGTAATTAACTCGGGGATCGTCAAAATGGATATTTCGGGTGTCTGTACGTTCCTAGGCACATAACCACGTGTGGTCGGGTTGAAAAAAGAAAAAAAACTCAACATTCATTTAGGGGTGAGCAAAATGGAAATTAAGGTCGATTTTTGGGTGAAAATTTTTTCGCGAATACAATACTTCCTTTTTTGTAAAAGGAAGTAAAAATTACTAAAATCATCAAAAAGGAAGAAAAATTGCCTATGAAAATTAATTTAAAAAAAAACTTTTATTTAGGTTTGGATGTACAAAGCAATTCTTGTTCATTTTGTAAGATATTTCTCAGTTTCCGAATGGAAAGATATGTTTTCTATTCCGAAAATCCCAGGTTCCATTTCAGCATGTCACAAAACTAACTTAATTTTAGTATGTAAAAAAATAAACCAATTTTTTGTGACGACAGAAAATTTTGCAAAATTGAACTTACGTGCAATAGTGCACTAATGCTGTATAGAAATATCATGTCTCCAAGTGCAGTACGATCACAGGGAAAATAAAACAAGAAATAATTTTGAATGTGTACTTTAGTGAATTACATTTAAAAAAATGTAAATCACAAAATAAACAAAAATAAGATAATATATATTGGTAGAATCCATGTCAGTTCAACGAGTTTTATAACTTGATGGTCTCGGAGTTTTTGAATTTAACATATGTTAAAATTCATAAAAAAATTAAGAAATACTTTTTTTTGTTTTGTTTTGGCCAAAAAAATTCCTGAGTCGAAATACAGGATATGAATTCAGTTCATTTAAAAATAAAAAAGCATCAAAATACAAGCAAAAATGCATAATTGCATTATGTTGTGAAAATCCAGAGGGGTCAATTGCCCCCCCCCCCCCTCCCCCATTGATTGCCAAAGTGATGTAGGTAAATTCAAAATTCAGAGATTTTGGGTGTCATGAAGATAATCATGTATCTTTGAACAAGAATATTAGTGAACGATGAAATACATGAAGTATTGAATCGAATTAATAATTTTGCATAATTAAGTGTCCATGGTCTGGGCATTAGCATGTTTTTTACCACTTCGTGCAACAGCCTTTAAAAATGATTCAAATCGTATGGAAAAGTTGCAATTATAGAACAAGCATAAAATGAAATAAAAATAATTGTGTCTGCAATTTCAAACACTTTTTTTTTCATTAATATTTGTAACATTATTCTGTTACATTACAAATGTAACAGAAAGGACATACTGAAACTAAACACGGAAGTTACACTACTTATTCTCCTTTAAAAAATTACCAGATTCAGTCATATTTACTTCCTTTTCGAATGTTTAGACGTAAATAGAAGTCGATTTTTTTTTTGGACTTTTTTCTCTACAGCTTAACTTTTATTTAAAAGATATAGTATAACTAGTAATTGATAGTGTTGTTGCTTTACAGCCTGATCGCATTTTTATTTGAAATTATTTATTCTTACTTATTTGAAGCTGAGACACGTGATTTTGTAAAATCTTTTCGAACCTTTAAAAATGATGCTTGCACAAACAATGGATGATTAACTGCACGTAATTAAATGGAGGATTACTAAGGAAAATATAATTGATTTATAGTAATTATGAAAATTGATTTTAAAAAATCAAAGGACTCTGGCACCATATTTGCTGAAAGGACCTGTTGCATAAATAAAGGATGTTTCTTGCTATTAAACTATAAACTGCATTTTCGTATTTGTTAATTGACATAACCTCTTCATCTGCACAGGTCTTAAAATGGCTTCAAGTAATAACCGTTGTACAAAGCACGAGCTTAGAAGTTCAAAGTCAAGTTTGACGTGACAAAGCTGCTTCTTGACTGCTTCAGACGAAATTCGAAAGTGAATTTAGTATCGCTTTCTTTCGCTTGAAGATTATGTCCACAACGGAATCAACAGGCGTGATCAAGTGCCGGTGGAATTTTTAAAATCCGCAAATGGATGGGATTTAAGATGCTCAACTGCCAATGACCCTGAGGTATTTTGCGAGAGAAATCTCAAGAGAGAAAAGCTCTTCAGCTACTTACCTTGACAAGGCCGAAAGAACCACTCTCGTAGTCAAGTTAGGCTGCACTGGATTCCAAGTTAGCCGACAACATTCGTTTTTATGAAGGTCAAGGAAACCGACCTAAATGAGGCATCGACCTGGGCGAATCTTCGTGGCTGGTGTCAGTCCCTAACAGTAGAGAGACCTGGGTCCTCCAATGGGGTAACGTACTTTGAGATTCCAATGTCCCCCGGGTAGCCATTTCTTTCAAATTGGGAAAGATCTGGGTTAGTGTGCTAGGTCCTGAGGAAAAGAAGCTGCATTTTCTGACACATTGAAAGGGAAAAATAACGAATGACTGTCAAGTCGAGGCTTGAGCGTGAAAATTCATTTAGGATGCTTTTTCTTCCGACAAAAAGAGAAAGTCACTTTCGCGAGAAATTTATGTTTAAACTCTACATCATGCGGAATTTTTCAAAACGGCAGAAATTATTTTCCTTTCAAACTGAAATTGCCATCGATCATGAAATCTATATATATATAAATGAATGTTAGTCTGTATGTCATCCATGAACTCAAAAACTACCCGGCAGATTTGGCTGAAACTTTCACCGTTTGTTATTTTTGGTACTGGGAATGTTTATAGACCAGTTCGAAAAAAATCCGATCGATAGTTCCTTTTTTATTCCAATTTAAGTCACAATCCATTGGATAAATACGAATAAAATGATCGGCTGCAGAAATTAATTCGCGTCAAAGATCTCATTGATAAGAAGTGAGCTGTTGCCATTTTTCTTGAGTTTGAACAAATAAATTCTTTCTTTATTGTTTTATGGCTTTTCATGCAACGGGGGGATTTAAAACTTTTTCTATTTGATATTTTTAGCGATGAATTGATCTTGCAAACTGCGTGAGTACAAAATTTGAGGCTTCACTTGATACCTGGACCGATTATTATGAACATTGCTATATATATGTATTTTTCCACGGAGAAGGTGCATAATATGCTCATTGAAGCCACTCGCCACCAGGTGGCACTGCAGAGTAGCAACTTCTGCCCCGTTCAACCGATTGTCATGAAAATCAGTATAATGATGTATTTTTTTGTTGCCGTAGCAACGCGCCTCGGGTACAGCTAGTAAATAAATAAAAGAACTGATAGCAAAGTATTTAGGCGTGGGTTCACATTTTCTTGATCGAGCAACCTTTCGTAATGATCCCTTTCCGGAAAAAGTGAAAAATCTCGATGTAGTCCAAGAGGGGAACGAAGGTACAGTGCCTAAATTTTCAGATCCCTCAGGACGCAGCACACTCCGGAAAAAGCATTTTTTACAGTGATTACAATGCTACTTTTACTGAGTTATTCTCAAATATTGCACTGCGTGCAAAACAATAATGATGTTATTTTCCCTGTTTAATTTTTATTATCTAAATTAATAGTCTGTATTAAAGTACAGTCGAGTTCCGACTTACGCGAGGGATGCGTTCCAAGACTCCTCGCGTAAGTTGAAATTTCGCGTTGTGGAAAAGAGTGTATGTAAAAATTTTTATAAACATGCCCAATTATTTTAGGCACTTGTAAACACCACCTCAAACTGTTAAAAACCATTTCTTAACTATACATTACCGTTTCTTACATAAAAATTGAGTTTTTATTTGTATTTTTTAAAAAATAACGACTACTACGATGCACAAAATCAGTGATCAATGGGAAAGAATGACCTAAAATAAGCCACTACGTTACGTACAGTGTAGTAAGAAAAACAAACGCATTATAGTTATAATGTACAGTAGATCCAGTAATAATAGTTGTAACTTAAGAAAATTAAGACGTATTCTGTGTGATCAAACCGTTACTCTTGCATATTGTTAAATAAACAATACTGTTATTTCACTAATTCTTTTATAACGTTTTTATAACGGTTATTTGTATAAGCGACGGGTGTGGGAAATTCCACTCTCAGTAATGCTAAAGGGATAAAGGTCCATTAAAGAAAAATTTAGAACCCAATAACAAAGCCGATACTTACATACCACGATTCCTTTCCGAAAGTTTTCGTGTTGCGCCAGGAATTCGCGTTAGGTCTAAATTTCTTTACTAGTGAAAAAATCGCGCCATTTCGCGCAAGTCGGATCGCGTTGTAGCGGGAGTCGACTGTATTGATTTTTTCCCATAAATTTTAAATTTGAATGATGATTCATATTTGATAATATGGTTTAGCCGCTACGACTCACCAATTATGTAATCTAACTTTGTGCGAGTTTTGTGGCGAGAAAGAGCATTAAATTAAAACTTAAAAAGCCACAGTTATCTTTCTGAAAATGAAGTTCAATGTTTCACCTAGAAATAGCTTAATCCAGCAAACTTGAACTGAAACCATTTTATTGGTGATAGGTTTCATCAAAGTAATTACGCTTTTTGGTTAACACCAGTTTGTAAAAGTTTCATTGCATTTGTGAAACTTATCACCAACAAGAAGGTTTCCGCTAATTTTTGCTACATTCAACCATTCTCTTGGTGAAACATTGATTTTTGGAACAGTATAGTATGGGAGAGTGTTGTACATTGGGACACTGCTAATTTCTAAGAATCTATTTTTAACAGCCATGTTTTTGTAATCTCTACTAGTAACTTTCCCCACTAAATGGTGCCACAGTAAAAATCAGCATCAAATGAGTATAATTGGCGGTTTTTGCGAGAGAAAAAAATTTTTTGGCTCCAAAGTCAATATTTTCTTCATTTTTAATTCATTTTCTGTCTTTGTAAATTTAATCAACCGAATTTTATGTTGTTATGAAAGAGATGTACTTTAAATATTTTGTTTATGAGAAAACAATATTAAAGTAAGTTACCGCCCTATAGCTATAGGGTGGTAACTTACTTTAATATACTTGCCTTGCCTTCAAAATTCGAGTTGCACCGAACAATTGTTTCGGTCACTCGTCTGGTCAGTGCTGATTCTGAATTAGCTACCAGTTTGTTTGGCACTCTAGGCTTCCTTAAGAGGTTTTCCACCTCCAGCTCAGTCACTCCTGTGCCGGGCTGACGAGTGTAAGCACGAAACTGCAGTCCTCGGCTGGAATTGACTGAGCTGGCGGTGTATTTCATGTATTTTCGCCTTAGCCCTGCTATAGGGCGGTAACTTACAGAATACATCATTTTGGTTTTTCTTAAACCACGTGGTGATTGTACCTAGGGACAGCCAAACATTTTGTATCTTATTAGGACACGTTCCAAGGTACAACATATGCATGGTTCTTAATAATTAAGATATGTTTAAGAACATGTAACAAGCTCCTAATCCTGTGTTATCTTTTAAGCACATTTAATGTTAGATAATCATTTTTCATAAATCATAATTAATTATTCATGATTTAATTCACTACCATGAAAAACAAATATTTTTCGTTTTCTGGTGTAAAATTGGTTCAAGTATATAGCTGTTTCCTGAATCATGAAGATTTCCCCATAGTTCAACAGGATGTGTCGCAAGGTACAATAGGACCTTGGGAAAGCTTGGAACTTTTAGTTTAAATGGCTGGCAGTTATTTATTTTCAAACTGTCTGAAATTAAAAAAATATATATTGCATAGAAGTAGGTTGGGGCATTTTAATGTGACTTTTAGATTTGAAATTTGATTCAAATAATTGACGTTAAAAATTAAAATGCGAAAAGTGTTCAAGGTACAAAACTCTCCCCTACCCTCTTGGAAATCAAGTTCGGTGTTTCAATAAGAAATAACTAAATCAAGGAAACTTTAGCTGTAATCATCTTATTGGTGATAGGTTTCGTCAAAGTCATGACACTTTTGGTAAACATCTGTTTGTAAAAGCACTTTATTGGTGAACTTATCACCAATAAGAAGGTTTCAGTTAATTTTTGCAAGATTTAACCAATATGTTGGTGAAACATTTATCTTTTAAACAGTGTAGTACATTTTTCAAATTTTTGAGTGGCGACACTTCTATTGCCGGTGTGGAACATGACCAGGGATGTTCCACTGGGAGGTCACTAGTGTGACCTTCAAAAATTTCCTTATTCCGCAAATTTTGTCTGACGATTCGGCAAACTGAGAATTTCCTTCCCACCAAAAATTTAAGTTCGATGCATTACCCCCTGTGCATTAGTGCTGTAGCCTAGTTCCCCTGTGCATTACAACTTGATACCCCACCAAGAAGGATGAAAATGTTTCCACGCGAATTTTCTCTTTTTTGAGCAATCACGATTGCTTATTGTTCTCACTTGACCGTCTTTGATGTTCCGTGCCTTTTTCAACCACCACCACCACCACTTGCAGGCGCGGCTCCGTCCTCCGGTAGCCGCTCCTAGTCGGTGGCGTCCATGTCCTAGACACACGCACACTCATACACATACGCACTCACACACATACACACACGACAACGTGCATACACACAGGTCTACACACACACAAAAGCCTACACATACACAACTAATACACACGTTTCCGTTCAACAGGAGGGTAGACTTGGAGGGACAAGAGCCGTGTCTAGAAACAAGTGAGTAGAGTAGTAACCAATGAGTAGGGTCCTGTCGCAACTTGTGATTGCGAAAAACATAATTTAATTTCAAAATTTAAGAATTCAAATTAATTTTTATAATTTTTTTTCCTTTTTTTCTTTTGTGTGTGTGTGTGCTGTGGGATGGATTGCCTTACAGGGAGGGTGTAGTGCATTTTTTATTTTTTAATGTACGAACAGGACAATACAAGAGAAATTTACGTTACAAAAGTGAAAAAAAAAAGGTTAAAATAAACTTGAATTCTGAAATTTTGAATTAAAATCTTGTTTTTCGCAATCACGAGTTGCAACAAGACCCTGCTCGTTGGAGGCTATTGTTTCTGGAAACGACTCCTGTCCCCCTAAGCCTGCCCCTCCTCCTGGGTGGTTACGTGTGTATAGTTGTGTGTATGTGTGTGTGTATGCACGTAGGCGTGTGTTTATGTGTGTAAAGGCTTGTGTATGAGCGTGTGTGTGTGTATGTGTGTGTGTATGAGCGTGTGTGTGTGTATGAGCGTGTGTGTGTATGTATGAGCGTGTGTGTGTGTATGAGCGTGTGTGTGTGTGTATGAGCGTGTGTGTGTGTGTGTGTATGAGCGTGCGTGCGTGTGTGTAGGACATGGACGCCATCGACCAGGAGAAATGGATTCTAGGAGGCAGTGCTCGGGGCCGCGCCTGCAGAGAACGGTGGGCGGTGGTGCTGCAGAGGCCCCTGATTCAAGCTGAAAAATACACGGACATCAAAACCGGTCATATGAGAACAATAAGCAATTGTGATTGCTCAAAAAAACGCACAATGTAATGGTGATAATTGAACTCATGATCTCTGACAAACGGAGCAAGTGTTTTCCCCTCTTTCTCTTAAATAGATTAATTTGTATGTGAGGAGTAATAGGTTTATCATTTACGTAAGGAAGAGAATTAAATTTAAATGGGGGAATGTTTGTTACACCTAGACAGCCAGTTTCGTTTTCAAACTGAGCTTATTTATTTTTTTATGAGCATCTTCATTAACACACTACTAACTCAATTTCTTCATTCCTTTACTCTTAGGGCGACAGCAAAATAGAAATCATTTGGGGAGAGGTAGACCATTTCCGAAGACAATTTACCATCACATTTCACACGCTTGATTAAGACTCTTTTGGTTCAACAAGCTTCTTACTCTCCTGATATGGCCCCCTTAGACTTTTGGCTCTTCCCCGAACTCGAGACGATTGAAAGAACCAAAACTTCAAACAAGAGTTGACTGCAACGACTGCCGAGCTGCTCTTCATTCAGAAACGGACCTCCTCGAAATGCTTTTAACACTTCTGTGAGAAATGTGTGCAGTTTCAAGGGGACTACTTTGAAGGGAGGTTGGGCTTCCAACGCTCCAGATTTGCCAGTTTTTTCTTCCTTCGGTCAAAGGTAAGATACTTTTCTATTAGACTTTGTATAGAGCATTTAGTCTCTTTTGTAAATAATGTAATTATTTTTTTTTCATAAAGCATCAAAATGAGCATATTTTCAAGACACAAAACGAACCCTTTGACCTGAAAAACACATAATCTATATATATAAAAATGAATGTATGTTTGTATGTCATCCATGAACTCAAAAACTACCCGGCAGATTTGGCTGAAACTTTCACCGTTTGTTAATTTTGGTACTGGGAATGTTTATAGACCAGTTCGAAAAAAATTCGATCGATAGTTCCTTTTTTATTCCAATTTAAGTCACAATCCATTGGATAAATGCGAATAAAATGATCGGCTGCAGAAATTAATTCGCGTGAAAGATCTCATTGATAAAAAGTTGAAATTTTTCTTGAGTTTGAAAAAATCAATTCTTTATTGTTTTATGGCTTTTCATGCAACAGGGGGATTTAAAACTGTTTCTATTTGATATTTTTAGCGATGGATTGATCTTGCAAACTGCGTGAGTACAAAATTTGAGTATAGTCACGGCTTCACTTGATACCTGGACCGATTATTATGAAAATGGCTATATATATGTATTTTTCCACGGAAAAGGTGCATAATATGCTCATTGAAGCCACGCGCCACCAGGTGGCACTGCAGAGTAGCAACTTCTGCCCCGTTCAACCGATTGTCATGAAAATCAGTATAATGATGTATTTTTTTGTTGGCGTAGCTACGCGCGTCGGGTACAGCTAGTTTGATATAAAAGCCTCTTTTGTATGATTCATATTTAAAAAAAAAATCTGTAGCGTGGGTAGCTATTTTGGAAAATGCCTCCGTCTTGGATTAAAATCGTTTTGAGGGGGGTGCCTCTGGGCTTTATGTTTTTTACAACTGTTAAAGTAAATTTCTTACCAAGTGACCTGTTCTCATCACAACTTTTCCTTCCCGTAGCTCAATGTGTAAATTTTACATTTTGCTTCAAAGTTTATGCGCCAGGTGGCGGACCAAGTTTTCTTTTTACAATGTAAGAAATGCTTTGATTACCTAATTTTTCCATATCTATGTAAGGATTATTTGATCTGAAAGATAGTTTTACAAATAACAGCTTCTGATGCTTTTCTCAATTGTATGGAGCATTACGATGCTATTTAATTCGGACACGATATTTATTAATGTCAAGGAATGGGTAAAGCATTATAGTATAGTTTGTTATTGAAATGATTGTATACGGTATATACAGGGTGTTTCTGAAATCTTGGGCGAAACTTTAAAGGGGGATAGTACACATCTGGACAAACAATATAATGGCAAAAATAAGGGTCCCAAATGCTATTCGAAGGAAATAGGCCACATTGTGGGCCTGCTACAGCTTGTCGGTGGATGCGTCGATCCACGCGTTCTGACGTCACTCTAGCTGCCCCTGCACCCCTCAATCTTGCCACATTTCGTTGTTTCAACCATCTTCGGCACAGCCGATGCACCGTGCTCGCATCCATGTGGGTATCAGCTGCGATTTGACGTACGGACCAACCTCCCCTTCTCAGTCCGATCACCATACCCCTCTTAAAATCGTCTATCTGCTGGAAGTGCCTTCGTAACGGCGGCCTGGCATTCTCTCGTGTTACACGTGTTCTCAAAAACAAAAACGTAATTCCTTCGATAATTCTCCAATCAGAAATAACGACACGAATATTGCCCATTCTGCAAGTTCCTTCCCTTATATCTTACTTCACGTGCGTCGGAGAGCTACGCATTTCACATCATTTACATTACTCAGTGATGTACGTCTACTCTAAAATTTGCATAAATTTCTGAACACTCCTTCTTGGTGTTGCATTTTCAATGTCGAGAAGTGCATTAATTAATTTATTTAAAAGTTTGCTGTTTCATTTCTTTCCATTCATTCATTTATTCCTTCAGTTATTCATTCATTTGATCAAAAATACCTTTAATAATCAAAAAAGAAAGTATTTCATTAAAAAATATTTTATTTTTCCTTTGGCCCCATGAAAAAACAGTAAAAAAATTCTACCTTTTTTGAAGGTGTAAATTTACTGCCAAAAATAAAAAATAATATTTCAATGCAAGTTTATCACAGAATATATTGTTCTTGTTTCATGTACCGTAATTTTCAGAACAAAATCCAATTTTCTCCGAAAAAAATTAAGTTATTTTAACTCTTTCACTTTGCCCCACATTCCCCTACTCTACGCAAAAATCTTACTCTTACAGCTATCATATCTAATTTGTCAAATTTAACTTTTTGCTGAAAGTATTTATTCTTGTTTTTCGTTTTCGTGCAATAATGCTTAATTTCAAGGCGTGATGGGATCGGATATTGTTAAGAAATAAAATTTTATTTCATAGGTCATAACATCATTTTACAAAAGGCAAATCTTTCCGCATCACTATGTATCAGATTTTGACTTTTCTCAATCGGCCTAATGCTTTTAGCAAGCGATTTAAATCTTCATTTCCGACTGTTCAAAGGGATAGACCGTGACTTTTGACCTTGAATATCTCAAAACATGCCCCCTTAGAATTTCTTTAAAAAAAAATATTTTATAACTCCAACACTATTCTTCCACTACACCACAACTTAGACTGGGATCGTAATGGCAAGGTACTGAAAAAAAAAATCAGGAATGTTCACATGTTTTATATTGTGGAATTCCATATGTCAGGTCAGTCACCTTCTTGATTTCCTCACCATTTTCAATTTTAAGGATTTACAGTACCTCAAAAATGATGAAACGATCAAAACATTTTTTATTGCTTATTTCAAAACTAAAAACTATTCTGGACACAGGGGAAAAGTTTCATTGCTTTAATTCAAATATTTAAGAAGTTATGAGTGGTTTTAGGCCATGCTCGCTATGTGTTCTTATGCAAAAGAAAAACTTTAAACTGCTTTTTCTCGATGATGGTATTTTTGTGTTTTCATGTCATTAGAATCCCTAAGGATTTTTTTCTATTAGCTTAAATACTTAAGATACAGCTTTAAAGTAATACCTTTTGCAATTGGGAAAACATATTTGACAAAACTGTGCATTGGATAATCATTTTATAAATGACTAATGTTTAGAGCATGTTAAACCTTTAAAAACCAATTTTTTTAAAAAAAAACTTTGATTTTTTACATAATTAATCACAGAAAATTTTCTAATAAACCCATAAGCAAATGAATGCACACATTTTTAGAGATGATTATAGTGATCGTTTAGCAAAAAAAAAAAAAAATTATTTAGTGCAAAAGTGAAAAAGCCTTAGGGATTTCAAAAAATTGAAATTTTCTTCAATTTTTTGAATTAAAGAAAAGTAGGCAATATTTTTAAATTTTGAAAATAAATTATTGATTAAGAAATAAGTATGCATGTTATGGTTTTAAAGAAATATATAATTTACTTACATTAAAAAAAATATTCGAAAGGTACTCTGACCCCTTAATGAAATTTCGTGTGAAGGACACATATGACAAGATAAGTAATCCTGCCAATTTTCAGAATTCTACTTCAAACATTTTATGAAATACAGGGCGGTTAAAAACTTAAAAAGGTCGAAATAAAGAGAAAGTTGTGACATGCGAATGACTGTAACTTCCATCCTAATTACAATAAAATAAAAATTTAAAAACCATTGTAATGGTTTAGAATAAAGCTTTCTATTGGTATAAAATATAACTTTCTCGCGACAAGTTCCTCAGAAATTACATTTTAAAGAATATTAGTTAAAACTATAACACAAATAATGTAAAAAGAAATGAAGTATGCTTGACAGCATAGGTACACAATTTTATGATTGCTGGGTTTGGGGTAAATGATAACCTCTTTGTTACCTCTGCAATATGCAATTTAATCAATTCATTGAAGATGAACACGCAAAAGTAATGTGGCTACCTTTTCAAAACTAGGCATCCGAACCGCAAAAATAAAAGCTGTCGTGTTATTAAGGTCACTTCAGAATACTTCCATATGTAAGCATTAATTATCATTGTTGACCGATATTTTCTTTTTTTTATATATATATTTTTTTCGCTACAAAAACTGCTGAAGAAGGTTAGGTTTCTAAACGTGGTGTTTGAGTTTGTTGCCACCAGGAACAGATCTCGACCCATGTAATTAAAGAGTATTGATTGAATCAAAAACAGCATCGTTTCAAACAGTTTATTGGCGCCGCTTGAATGAAGATAAAGAAGACGCTCTTTCGTTCTGATGACAATGAATAAAGGACCTGTTATTCGAATTGTACAATGTCGAATTGCAATGTTATCATTTTCAGAAATTACAGAAGAAGCACCCCATTACTTCTTTAGGTCAACTCTCTAGCGAAGATAATGTTTCGAATAATCTTCTAATTTAAAAGTGCAAGACCTATATATTCGCAACCGTTATTGCAAGACAGAATTCAGGATTTTTTTTATTTAAATCGGATTTTTTTAAATTCAAATCAGTTTTTTTTTTTTTTTTTTGAGCAATCACGATTGCTTTTTGCTTTTATTTCACTGTTTTGATGTGCTATCATTTTATTTTCCCGCCAGCACCCTCTGCAGCATCACCGTCGACCGACTTCTCACGATGCTGTTCTCTAGCGAAAGCCATCTCCAGGTTG
This sequence comes from Uloborus diversus, assembly GCF_026930045.1. Lineage (NCBI taxonomy): Eukaryota > Metazoa > Arthropoda > Arachnida > Araneae > Uloboridae > Uloborus > Uloborus diversus. The sequence continues at coordinate 217,579,073 of NC_072733.1, forward strand.
CGTCAATATCCTACACTTACACGCATACATACACGCACGTACACACAAACACATACACCTACACACATACACAAACACATACACACACGCATACATACAGACACGTACACATACACACAACTACTCACACACTCATGCATGCACACAGACACAAACACATATGCCTACACACACATACACATTCCCCCCCCCCCCAGACACTCATACGCACAACTACCCACACACTCATACGTGCACACAGACATAAACACACATGCCTACACACGCATACACATACCCCCCAAACACAAACGCACATACCCCCCCCCCACACACACGCTCGTGATTGCGAAAAACATAATTTGAATTCCAGATGTCAAAATTGAAATTATTTATTTATTTACTTTTTTGACTTTTTTTGAAATTTTCAAAAATTTGTTGATAAAAATTACTTTACATTTATAAACTTAATATATTTCAAACAATACATAAATCGATGCAGCTTACTTTTAAAATGAAGCTTAGTTCTCCAACTATTCAATAAATTTTTAAGATGCATAAATACGTTATGATGCTTATATCAGATGTGATTTTGTTTTATGCATAAAAATAAGGTTTCTGTCATCGTGTACGTTTTTAGTGTAAAATAACATGTTGAAGAATTAAATTTCTCAGCTATATAAGTCACGCATGATGTACGTATAAGAAAAACTAAATTTTTATTTTGTTCGAAAGTGTAACTTTGGAGTAAAAGTAATATTGCAAGAGTGAAACTCTGTTACCCACAGAAAGAGGGATCTCTGTAGTTTTGCCTGTTGGAGTTAAGATAGTATAACGGAGTGTAATTAAATTTAGAACAATAGTTTTTTTAAATGCAAAATTAATTTATAAATATAAAATCAACTCATTTTCTCAAAGATTTTGTTCAAAAAAATCACTTGATTGAAATCAATTGATTTAAATCAATGATTTTTTTTTAATCACTTGATTTAAATCATGATTTTAATCACGATTTCAATCACGATTTCAATCAAGATTATTTAAATCAACGGACCCTGCTTCTAGATGCATACTTCTGGCTTCGAAGTGGTCAGTTAAAGTACTAAAAGTTTGAAGCAAAAATGAAAATTTGAAAAAAAAAAAAAAAGAGAGAGATCGAACTATCTATGAGGCCACATTATAACCATTTTATGGAAATGCTTCCAAATTAAAAAATAATGCCAGCACAAAACATGAGTACGAACGATTTTCACCGAGATATGAAACGCAACGTTTTGTGACACGTATCACTTTACAATAGTTGCATCTTGTAGGGGAAAATAGAGCGGATAACAAGGGTTTAAAATTGCATATGTGCATAGTGTGTTTTTTTTTTATTGCATTTACAACTCAAACTAAAAAAAAAAAAAAATAGCGCAACTGTTTAAACAAAACTTGTCAATGAATCGGTTAAACTGAATGCATGCTAATTAAACAAAGTAAAACATGTTATTAATGAATGAGTAAAACAATTTCAATATAACCTTAAAGGTATTATTTTAACAATTTAAAGTTCCTTAACACATTTGAAAACTATTTTGATTTTTACTTCCTTTTACAAAAAAGGAGGTATTGTATTCGCGAAAAAATTTTCACTCAAAAATCGACCTTCATTTCCATTTTTCTCACCCCCGAATGAATGTTGAATTTTTTCGACCCGACCACACGTGGATATATGCCAAGGAGCCTACAGCTACCCGAAATGTTCATTTTGATGACCCCCGAGTTAATTACAACGCGTTTTCTCGTGACGTCCGTCCATATGTAAGTATGTATGTGCGTATGTGTGTATGTATCTCGCATAACTCAAAAACGGTATTTCCTAGAAAATTGAAATTTGTTACGTAGACTCTTAGTAAGCCTAGTTGTGCGTCTTCCCTTTTGGTTGCGTTCGGATGTTCCTAAAGGGGTCTTTTGTCCCTTTGTGGGAGGGGAAATCATTGTTAATTTCGATGTAAACTCAAGTGGTGTTATAATTTGTCGGACACTTGGCAATATGTCGCCAGTCTTTTGGTCTTCAAGTTTTGTCGCCCACTTGGCGACAAATTTGGCGTTTTTTTTTTTAATTTTAAATTTGGTTTTAATTTGGCTACTGTTGGTGATATTTAGAGAGTAAACAATTGAATCACATTAAAATTGCCAATAATGGGGAAATGACATTAAATTGGAGTAAAAGAAAAACATGTGATGCACACATCAGCTCTTTTTTGTACGGTTCAAAAAATTAGAATAATCAATTTATTCAATGGGAATTTGAAAAATAGCGAAACAATTTGCATACCTGTTAACTACATAGGTTGCGACAAGTATAAAGCTTGGTTCCCGGAAAATTTTACGTTATTTTACGCTGAAAATGGGACTCCAGCGTGATAAAATCGGAAACAAGGACGTTGCTTAATGTATCATTGTTTAAAGTTAAGAGAAACGAGCTGATGTGTGCATCACATAACTTCTTTTTACTCCAATTCAATGTCATTTTCCCATTATTGGCAGTTTTAATGTGATTCAATAGTTTACTCTCTAAATACCACCAACAGTGGCCAAATTAAAACCAGATTTTAAAAAAATGAAAAAAAAATTTTTTTGCCAAATTTGTCGCCAAGTTGGCGACAAAACTTGGCGACCAGAAAGACTGGCGATATATCTCCAAGTGTCCGCCAAATTATAACACCACTTGAGTTTACATCGAAATTAACAATGATTTCCCCTCAAAAAGGAGCAAAAGACCCTCTTTGGAGCATCTCAATGCAACCAGAAAAGAAGTTGTACAACTAGATCCCACTAGGAGTCTACGTACCAAATTTCAACTTTCTTGGACATTCCGTTCTTGAGTTATGCGACACACATACGTACGAACATACAGACGTCACGAGAAAACTCGTTGTAATTAACTCGGGGGTCGTCAAAATGGATATTTCGGGTGTCTGTACGTTCCTAGGCATGTATCCACGTGTGGTCGGGTTGAAAAATAAACTCAACATTCATTCGGGGGTGAGCAAAATGGAAATGAAGGCCGATTTCTGGGCGAAAATTTTTTCACGAATACAATACTTTCCTTTTTGCTAAAGGAAGTAAAAACAGTTAATCTTGGATTAAAAGGACGATTCAACCAATTAAGAAGTAACCCAAGTAAAAATGAAGTAGAAAGTTTGCAAAAAAACTGGTAGAGATGAATGGAAATGAAAGTGAATCGTCCAAAATAACCGTTTTTAAAATGCCTGTTGCATCCATAAGTGATGGAAAGCATCTATATTTGTGTCCAAGCCAACTACACATGAACCAAAAGATAAACATGAAGCAGATGCGTGCCCATTGCCAGAGCCTGATTACCGCAGGGCCAGGGGCATGTGGGGCACAGGCCCCTCCACTTAGATTTCAGGGGGCCCAAAATCCCCTTAATTTATCAGACTAATTAAAAATAATTATTTCACTCAGAATCTAGAGTAAAATGACATCATTGATATTTTTGCAATTGCTAAGACTAGGAAAAATCTCTTATTTGTTGATAAAAATTCCCCTTAAAAACTTGATCTCTTTGCAAATAATACAACCACTCGAAGTTTAGTCTGTATTTACTATTAAAAGTTATATCATAGATAACTTTGATACTTACGGTTCTTACTGCAACGGGCAAAGTTTAACCTCAGCTTATATAATTTTCATATTCTATATTTCTTCTACTTTTTAATTGTAGAATACTATATTGTGATATGAGGTATCACCAAATTTAGCATGGTTGTGTAAATACTCAAGTATCAAAATATTTTATAGCTTCATTATATAGAATAGGTGGGAATAGGAGGGGTTGGGGGCATAAAATGAATTTCATGTGTTTTTCAGTGTCTTCAAAAGTCTTAGTTGGGCCTTAGGGGGCCCTGAAATAGAACTCTGCCCCATGTCCAATATCAGAATGATCGGGCTCTGCCCATTGCCCAACTCTCCTGGAGCTCATCTGGGTGCAACCTCTGAGGGTGCAACAAGACCGACTGAGAAAGTATTCGATTCAGGGAGGAATCTTTATCTATATATATATAAAAATGAATGTTTGTCTGTATGTCATCCATGAACTCAAAAACTACCCGGCAGATTTGGTTCGAAACTTTCACCGTTTGTTAATTTTGGTACTGGGAATGTTTATAGACCAGTTCGAAAAAAATCCGATCGATAGTTCCTTTTTTATTCCAATTTAAGTCACAATCCATTGGATAAATACGAATAAAATGATCGGCTGCAGAAATTAATTCGCGTCAAAGATCTCATTGATAAGAAGCCATTTTTCTTGAGTTTGAACAAATAAATTCTTTCTTTATTGTTTTATGGCTTTTCATGCAACGGGGGGATTTAAAACTTTTTCTATTTGATATTTTTAGCGATGGATTGATCTTGCAAACTGCGTGAGTACAAAATTTGAGTATAGTCGCGGCTTCACTCGATACCTGGACCGATTATTATGAAAATTGCCATATATATGTATTTTTCCACGGAGAAGGTGCGTAATATGCTCATTGAAGCCACTCGCCACCAGGTGGCACTGCAGAGTAGCAACTTCTGCCCCGTTCAACCGATTGTCATGAAAATCAGTATAATGATGTATTTTTTTGTTGGCGTAGCAACGCGCGTCGGGTACAGCTAGTATGAAATATATTTTGAAGAAAGAGCGAAGCGCTTTAGAAATCTTGTATAAGATGTTCTCTAAAATCCTTTATGTTATGGGAATGCATGAGAGTTGCTGGAACTGGCCATTTTGTGTGTGACGTCAACTTTTGCCAATGGCAAGTAGGGGAAATTAATCTCAACTATTTTATAGTTGTTGATTAAGAAACAAAGACAAAACATTTGAGTACACAAATCAATGATCAGCAACGAAAAAAAAAAAATAAATAAAAAATTAATGGCAACCTTAAATTTAAATTGTAAGGGAAGTACACCAGAAAAATCAGACTTCCGTTTCCCGGAAATTTCGAAAAATCGAACATGATTTTAAAGATTTCTTTTTAAATCAAAGGTAGAAAAGTTGCAAACAAATATTTTGAAAAGCATGAAAACACTATGCTTAATCCGGCATACACATAATTTGTTATTGGTTTGCTGTAACTGCGATTATCATAAAGGGCCGTTTTCGCGATAGCGATTTTGCTAATTTTTGCTTTTTATTTATTTATTTATTTTGCTTCTTTTTCCTTATTACATAGAATGCTTTTAAATGCTCTTGAAATTTTCAAACACTCAATAATCTGGAAAAATTACGCATCAGAAATTCTGTATTTCCCGCATTTCTCGGGCAGTTCGAACTTGTGTAGTGCTTCTATTATTTTTGGGTCCATTTAAATAATATTACTGGGTCTATTTCAATTCTATCAGCCCTATTTTGAGTTTTGTATTTCACACTTATCTGCTATTTTTCAAGCGATTTTCCAAAAAGAATAAAATCTCTCTCTTTTTCTTAATAATGCCTCATTAACCGAAGACACTTCTTAGTCCGGATTATCTATCCTTTGATCTATATCTACAGTTCTACGCATAAAGAAAGACAAGAATTAGCAATATGAAATAATGCCCTCAAAAAAACGGGGGGGGGGGGGGAGGCACCGGGGTTTCTATCCCGGAATTTTTCCGAAATTATAGCTCTAAAAACGCAATAATAGACAATGTTGCAGATATTAGTTGGAGGGGAGGTTCGAGAGTCCTCCTCTCAGAAATACAACAAAATTGGAAGTCTTTAAAACTCGATAGTTGGCATTTTTGGTAGCGTTTGGGGAAAAAATAGTGTCCAGGGGTTCTTTCCAGCAATTTTTCGAAATAGAAGTTCCAAAAACGCCATTTTAGGAGATCTTCACCGATAGGGGGTTCTGGGTTCTCCTGGAATTGTTTCCTCAAACTAGCTCTACAAATGCAATTTTAGACGATCTTGGTGATGTTAAGGGAAGGGGAGTTTCATCGGCTCTCCCTTCGGAAATATTTCGAAGTTGAAACCTCCAAAGCACGATTGTACACTTTTTGAACTGTTATGGAAAACGATTGTGTTTAGAGACTCCAGCGCCTTTACCCCAAAATCACTCCGACTGCACAAGCACTGGCAGAGTTGCGGACTTAGGGTTAAAATGACCGACTCCGACTCTTGAAATTTTAAACCTTCGACTCCGACTCCTTTATCTCAAAATCAGTCCGATTCCGCAAGCACTGGCAAAGTAGCGGACTTCGGGGTAAAATGACAGACTCCGACTGTTGAAATTTTAAAGTTTCGACTCCCGACTCCGGCTTCTTTACTACAAAATCAATCTGACTCCGACACTTCGACTACGACTTCGTAGCCCTGGTTGCACGGTCTGTTTCGAAATGTTCGTTGATGAAATTGCGTGTCATCAAAGTTCTTGTTCGAAAATAAAAATTATGTCATTGACGCATGTTCAAAGATCCAGCTTAAGAAGAAAAAGTAAAATTGCCCATCAGAAAAATGACAACAGTCCTTATAGATCCGCATTCAAATGTAGACGTTCCGTCTCTGAAAATTCCTATTCGAATCAGGAAAATTCTGAAATAAAGTTAACACTCCCCTAAAAATGCTTATTCTGTCAGATTGTTTCGGGCACTCACTGTTGCATCGATCCCTGCCGGGGAAAAAAGATGTCAAGTAAGAGTCAAGTGTTCCCAACCTGGTCACTACAGCACCCTGGTTTGCCGTAAGCCAGGGCTCTCCAACCTACGGCCCGCGGGACGGATCCGGCCCGCGAACAGATTTTGTCAGGTCCGCGGAAAGCTTACATTTTTTTCTTTTTTCGGAACAGAGACAGTCTCGTTGGAAATATTATTGAGACATTTTTAATTAAAATCAATTAATTAAAATCTTTTTACCGTTAATTTAAATCATTTTTTACTGTTAACTACGAGTGCAGCACGCATCTCTCATTTTGCTTTTTTCGAGAACAAATCTCTTTTCTCCGCGCCACATTCTCCCGTTAGTCCCCTGGCATTGGGCATTTATTGGCTCCTGTGATCACATATGCTCACTCCTGTCTTCACCTGCGTTTAGTTAGTGGTCAGCTCAGCCTGACAGGGAGGCTGACACCAGATTTAAATGTTCATTGCCAAACTTTAATGCTAGATTCTCAATTTTGCGGAAAAAACTTGATAACAGAAATCGAAAGTCTCCCACAATTAGCTTTGAAAACTTTGATCGTGCATCAGACGAAATTCAACTCTTTCAAAACCCTTTTTAGTGCGATATTAACAAGGTGCCTTCTGAAATGCAACTGGAAGTTTGTCCCTGAATTGAATCAGCTGCTTTAATGAATCAAATTGTCAAAAACAGAATGAAATCCAGCTTTATTGAATTATCTGCTTTATTGAATCAGCCGCTTTATGGAATCAAAGCTGTAAAGAACAAGCGTGATTCATATAAGCGACGGCCACTGTATAAGAAAATATAGCAATTTAGAAGCAAGCTCAGAAATTTTCAAAACCACCACTGAACGCTTAATTAAAATACACATAGAAAAGTATTTTCGCGATGTATGGGTTGACGGGGGGGGGGGGGGGCTAGCACTAAATAGACCATCTGAGCTAATATATTGTTGGACCGGCCCGCCTCGTCTCCAAAAATTTACAATGTGGCCCACGAGTGAAAAAGGTTGGAGACCCCTGCCGTAAGCAAAGGCAAGGGGGTGTGCCACGAAGTGTCCATGTTCGCTTTGTTTCTTCTTCTTCTTCTTCAAGGATTAGGCATATAGCCTGTTCCGGCTTCTTGGTCGCCCCACTGCTTCCTGGGCCTATCACGGTCTCGTTTGCCCCTTGGTCTGTAATAAAAGGCAGCTCTTGGAAGTCTTCCTCGTGCAATACGTAAACATGGTTTTTCCAATCGTTACGATATTCCATAATTTTTTCATTGAGGCTGAATATCTGTAATTCCCTTCGAATAGATTCGTTCCTTATTTTGTCTAGGATAGTGCAGTTCTTCAATGATCGCAAATACTTCATCTCTGCTGCTTGAATCTACTAGTTTCTTGACTGTTCAAAGTCCATGCTTCAGAGCCGTATAGTAAGGTTGGCACCGCCATAACCTTATAGAACTTCAGTTGTGTTTCCTTTCTCGTTTTACCCTTTAGGGTTCTTGTAAGGGTTCCACATAAGTGTTGAAACCTATGTAGTTTGTTTTGGACATCATTGTCGTGGTCAAGGGTGATGTCACACCTAGGTAGTTGAAGTGCTTCACCTGTTCAATAATTCTATTATCAATAACAATTTTACTTCTAATTGGCTCTTTACCCCTAAATGCCATTGTTTTAGTTTTCGGGATTGAGCTTTCCTTCTGCTATTGGAATTAAAACTATCTAATTGTATTTTACGTTGAGGTTTGTTTCTACTTGGTTCACTGAAGAAAGAGCAGTTGCACAATCTGAGAGCACAACTGAAGAAAGAGCAGTTTCATGGTTTTTGAAGCGTAATTTCTGAAGTTGACGATTTTAAAAAGAAATATGTTGCGCACCGTCATTTTTTCCTGTGATTTGATAACACCAGAAATGCATCCGGCTCAAAAATAGCTATTTCCGAAGTATTGTGCCTCGCTAAACACGAAAATCACCATAAAAAGTTGAAATTAGCTCCAGTTTTCAAGATACAGAGCCAACTAGGATAGTGAATTCTTTACAATGCTCTTTTTTCCTAGCAGATAGAAACACCCCCCTTTGGAGCTGACTGTCCTCTAAACGACCCCAGGTTGGGATAGAAAATTTCACTACATAAAAGCCGCAATGGGCTCCAAAAAATTTAAATTCTGGGGTAGAGAAATGCTCAAAATGAGGCTCTAGTAGACCCACCCATTTCTGATTCCACCCATGCTCATTCTGCTGGGAATAATGAAGAACTTTGTGAAAGTCTTAGAGGGAAATTTCCAAGATACAGTCGTCCCTCGCTACTTCGCGCTTCGACTTTCGCGGTTTCACTACATCGCGATTTTTTCTGGGGTTTTTTTTTTTTTTTTTTCAATTATAGCAATGAGCCTTTTTTATGTTGTGTGAACTTTTTCTTACAAGAGAATTACAAATTATGTCTTTTAAGTAAGGTAAGCTCTTCTTAGGGACTGTAGTTGTACTAGTTGAGGGAGTGGAGGTTTAAAATCGCCGAAGAAAGTTTATCTCAATTTAACCTTAAACGCTAACTGCAAAATATAAATCATTGTATTATTACTAGGGGATAAACACATTTCAATGGTGTTCAACAACGTACTACTAGCTTTTTAAGCTGTATGCATAATACCTTTGATGAGGATAAATGTAGAGGAAGAAAGGGGGTATACGGTCACTAACTGGAAATTAATTCATCACTGAACAAGTTGAAGTTGAGCTATTTTCATAGGTTACTAGTAGTGTGTAAGAATTGCATGTGTGTGTGTATACTTTATTTCTCAATAATTAATGTGATACCGATTCCGTCTAATATATCTCGTTTTCTCATATTTTGTGCAATATATTAAATAATACAAATATAATGTTGGATAAGGGTGCTGTTTCATGTCTAGGGGGCTCTAACTATGTTAAAAACCTATTTAAATTGTCTTCAATAAGTTTTATGCCCTCTAATTAGGAAAATATTCAGTTTATAAATACAGAATCTTAATACTTCGCGGAAATTTAGTTCTACGGAAGTTTTGTGACCATTGATGATTGATGTGTCTCTGAAACTCGATTTTGTTCATTTCTTCCAGGATATTTCAAACCTGTTTAAAAACTAAAGCTATGAGCAGTGAGCATGAGAAAAGGTTTCATCAAAGATATCTTACAATTGGGACGCAGATATCAGGGTCATTGGGCTGAGTTAATGCTCATCAAATGCTGCTGAACTATTACAAGAGATGGTCCTTCTTTGACGTTCAAAAAGCAATCGAAAATGAAGTGTTTACAGCAATAAGCCTAAAGCAACCACTGCTTTCCAAAAAATAAGCATTGTTTAATAAAACAGGACCTATTTCATAACATTTATTTCGCAGGAATTTTTTTCCCTCTTTAACATAACCTTTAAATCAGTGTGTGGTTGCTCTGCATCTTTCTCCAGTGGGCTTTTACGTATCTAGAAAACAAGGGCTAATAAAACAAAATCCACTACCGTATTCGTTTTTCTCGAACCAAAATTAGTAGGAATTGGCTATTCAAAATCAGGATGCAGACAAAAAGTTCTTTTCTGTTGACTAGTGTAACCTAAAAAAGTGAATCGCTGCCCAATAAGACCATGGTTCGCTTTATTAGCACTCCAGTATCCAAATAATACGACACCGGAACATCGGGGGAAGGATATGAGCCTGTGCTGCATAATGCTGCTCATATGTACACGAACTGTGCGCAGGATTGAAAAGAAAGAGAAAATAACGAATTAACAGTTTCCCCGAATGTGACGATTCATCTTTCCAAGGCCTGTGGAAACAAACATGGAATAGACAGTAAATTGTTTTTGTGGTAATGAAATGTGGTTAAATATGTTTTTTTTAATTGATATTAATTTTTTCAGTTTTTTGAGCAATCACGATTGCTTATTGTTCTCACTTGACTGTTTTGATGTCCTTCGATTTTATTTTCCCACCGCCACCCTCTGCAGCATCACCGTCGACCGGGTCCTCACGATGCTGCTCCTCTAGCGAAAGCCGTCTCCACGTTGCATCCATGTCCTACACACACGCGCATACATACACAACTACACACACACACGCACACATACACACAAACACATACACCTACACACATACACATACACATACATACGGACACCTACACAGACACACACACAAGAACATACACACATACATACACACAACTACTCACACATTCATGCATACATACAGACACCTACACATACACACACAAAAACATACACACAACTACCCACACATTCATGCCTGCACACAGACACAAACACATGCCTACACACACATACACATACCCCCCCCCACACACACACACACATTCATACACACAACTACCCACACACTTATGCCAGCACACAGACACAAACACGCATGCCTAAACACACACATACATACCCTTTTCACACAAACACACATACCCCCACACACAAACACACACGCTTACATACACGCTCTCGTGATTGCGAAAAACATAATTTGAATTCAAGAGGTCAAAATTCAAAATAATTTTTCTTTTCTTTTTTTTTTTAGTTTGATAGTACTTGTTGGCATTTTTTCCTTTAACTCCGCTTGAAGTAATCCTTGCCCAGAGTTCGCTTTATTAGGATCCATGTTCTGAATTAGACAAAATCGCATTTATTTGCTAGCTACTGAAAATATAATTGAAACTTAAATTTTCACTTGTTTTTCTTTTCTCATTTTTTATGAGCCCTCTAATGAATATCCAAAAGCTGGAACCAATTTAATCATAAATGAGCGAGATATTAGGTTAATGACTTTTAGGGTGGTCTTATTTAATACTTACCCTATATAATAGAGATAGACTCCTTTTCCTCTTGAATGAACAAGGAGAAATATAGCTAAATGGGTCATTAGGCAACCTTGAATCCTCATTAGAATTAGGAGAACGGCCCCCAAAATCCCCAGGGACAATTTCGATATTGGTCCCTAAAAGTCCATTATTGCTTGAGGAAAAGTCCTTAAAGATTCCCATTAGAAAAAATTTAATTTTAAATATGACTATAAAACAAATTATGAAGATAGAGCAATTTTTGTAATTTGTATGTATTTTTGAAAAAAAACGAGCTGATGTGTGCATCACATGACTTCCTTTTACTCCAATTCAATGTCATTTTCTCATTATTGGCAATTTTAATATGATTCAATAGTTTACTCTCTAAATATCACCAACAGTGGCCAAACTGAAACCAGATTTAAAAATAAAAAAAAAATAATAAATGAAAAATCGCCAAGTTGGCGACAAAACTTGGCGACCAAAAGACTGGCGATATATCGCCAAGTGTCCGCCAAATTATAACACCACTTGAGATTGCATCGATATTAACAATGATTCCCCCCCAAAAAGGGGCAAAAGACACCCTTTCGAGCATCCGAATGCAACCAAATTTAATGTCATTTCCCCATTATTGGCAATTTTAATGTGATTCAATTGTTTACTTTCTAAATATCACCAACAGTGGCCAAATTGAAACCAAATTTAAAAAAAAAAAAATCGCCAAATTTGTCTCCAAGTTGGCGACCAAAAGACTGGCGATAAATTTCCAAGTGTCTGACAAATTATAACACCACTTGAGTTTACATCGAAATTAACAATGATTTCCCCCCAAAAAGGGGCAAAAAAACCCCCTTAGAAACATCCGAATGCAACCAAAAAGGAAGGTGCACAACTAGACCCCACTAGGAGTCTACGTACCAAATTTCAACTTTCTAGGACATTCCGTTCTTGAGTTATGCGACATACATACACACATACACACATACATACGTACATACGGACGTCACGAGAAAACTCGTTGTAATTAACTCGGGGACCGTCAAAACGGGTATTTCGGGTGTCTGTACGTTCCTAGGCATAAATCCACGTGTGGTCGGGTTGAAAAAAAACTCAACATTCATTCGGGGGTGAGCAAAATGGAAATGAAGGTCGATTTTTGGGTGAAATATTTTTCGCGAATACAATACTTCCTTTAAGGAAGTAAAAACATTATTTTGCTTTTCTACTTCAGGGTTTATTTTCTAAGCTTATCTCGCGAAAAGAATAAAAGCCTCTTCCCTAAAATTTAAGTCTGTAATAATGAAACCATTTTGCCTTCTTCAGAAGAAAAAAGTTTTTAAAACTACGAGACAGTTTTTTTTTTTTTAATTTATTAAATGCTGAACAATATTATATCTTTCCGCGCATCGGTGGAAAAAAAAACATTCCTCACTCTTAAGGGAAGGTTGCCGTCAATGAACCGGTTCCATGACTAGACCGCGAATATATTTGCCGTACCAGGGTTTGTGTATACGGCGTAATCAGTTTTAGTACCTTGCTTTGTCTGAAAACAGTCTACTGCAGAGTCGTCAAGTAGCTAAAATTATTTCATCATACTCTTAATCGGTCAGAAAAGATTTCTACCATTATCTTATTTATAATTGCGATTTTCATTTAGTTATAACATGCTGTGAATACCACTGATCAATTAAACGTGAACATTGACTTCAAAGAGTGCCTTTTCAAGTACAATTCCCCATACATGAAATACACCTCCAGCTCAGTCATTTCCAGCCGAGGACTGCAGTTTCGTGCTTATTAGCACTCATCAGCCCGGCATAGGAAAGTGACTGAGCTGGAGATGGAAAACCTCTTAAGGAAGCCAAGAGTGCCAAACAAACTGGTAGTAGCCCAATGGGGCGGTATTATTGGGCCGGTAATTTACTGAATATACCATGCCTTGCCTTCAATATTCGAGTTGAACCGAACCATTGTTTCGGTCACTGCGCTAATTCTACATTAGCTACCAGTTTGTTTGGCACTCTTGGCTTCCTTAAGAGGTTTTCCACCTCCAGCTCAGTCACTTTCCTATGCCGGGCTGATGAGTGCTAATAAGCACAAAACTGCAGTCTTCGGCTGGAAATGACTGAGCTGGCGGTGTATTTCATGTATTTCTGCTTTAGCCCTGGCTATTGGGCGGTAATTTACTGAATATACAATTAATTCCCCATACTTCATGTTTCATCATGATTCGTCACAGCAGTGACACCTATAAGCATATTCAAATTGACGCAGTTGTTATCATTGGAGCGCTGGGGGTGTTTTCGCGAATGGACCACCTGACAAAGTGGTTCATTCATGTAAAATCTCAAATATTGCCGTAACTTCAGCTCAATTACCTTTCAAAATTGCTCAATTGTTTTAAAATAAATATGATAATGGAAAAGAATAATCTGAGTAATTAATGAAAACTCTTAAACTCTTATACTTTATTAAAATTTCAAGTCAAGTTTTTTTTATAAAATTGATTAAAAATTTAAAACATAATAATTCAGTTTCAAATACTTTTACTGTTCAAAAAAAAATGCATTAGTAAAATATGGCCAGTGGTTAAGTAAGAGCGTGTAACGTGATACAGTAGCTTGCAGACGTGGTGGCATGCACCGTAACAAAGTTTGCCGACAATATAGTGTCCTGAAAACCGATTTGTTGTTACTTTAGTCATTTATTAGAAATTTAGGAGATAAGCCCTCCAAAATAGGAATATGATTAGTGAATCCTATTTTGAAACTAGAGAAGACGTTTTTGGAATTACTTCCGAAAAATTGGGGGAATTGACCTTTCAAGAGGATGAGAAAAATGACATGTCCCACAGATTTAATTAAGACGAAAAGTCTGTTAGTACTATATTCTCTGGTAGTTTGAGACTTAAGCTTCTGGTTTCAGAAATAAAATGGTCAATAAGCTCTCTGACATTTTAGAGAGTAAGTACAATCTTGCGTCGAACGATAATTTTCAAAATCTATTTAACAAAATTCTCAACAGTTCAAAAGAGGTTGAAAAGAAATTAGCTAAGAACAGTGTTGCACAGGTTGGGAAAATATCAAGTGGTGAACGAGGTTTGATGACAACAGCTGTGTGTTGTGCGAGTGCTGGGTTTTATTTTTATGTTCCTCTTATCCAAAAATAAAACATTTTAGAAAATAAATCTGTTTTTCTATAACTTATTGTTATTTTTAGTGTTTATTGATCATCTGTTATAAATATTTGTAAGTTACGCATTGATTTTTACTTCCTTTTTCAAAAAAGGAAGTATTGTATTCACAAAAAAAATTTCACTCAAAAATCGGCCTTAATTTCCATTTTTCTCACCCCCGTATGAATGTTGGTTTTTTTTTCGACCCAATCATACGTGGCTATATGCTTAGGAACGTACAGACACCCGAAATATCCATTTTGACGACCCCCGAGTTAATTACAACGAATTTTCTCGTGACGTCCGTATGTATGTGTGTGTGTCTCGTATAACTCAAAAACGGTATGTCCTAGAAAGTTGAAATTTGGTACGCAGACTCCTAGTAGGGTCTAGTTGTGCACCTTCCCTTTTGGTTGCATTCGGATGTTTCTAAGGGGGTCTTTTGTCCCTTTTTGAGGGGAAATCATTGTTAATTTCGATTTAAACTCAAGTTGTGTTACAATTTGTTGGACACTTGGCGATATATCGCCAGTCTTTTGATCGCCAAGTTTTGTCGCCAACTTGGCGACAAATTTGGCGATTTTTTTTCTTTTTTTTTAAATTTGGTTTCAATTTGGCCACTGTTGGTGATATTTACAGAGTAAACAATTGAATCACATTAAAATTGCCAACAATGGGGAAATGACATTAAATTGGAGTAAAAAGAAGTTCATTGATGGAAACTCGATGGTCCGTCCATAGCAACCGGTAGCCTTGAATAGACTACATGCTGAAATATTTATTTTTATTTTCCATTCTTTATTATGAAGACTTATCACGAAAGTGAATATTATTATCAGAAGAGAAACATACTGAGAAATTGTTCTTCTGATTAACGTGAAATTTAAGTTGGATTTCCTCTCTAAAAAAATCGAAAACTGTTACATGGTTCATTGACAGCAACCTTCCCCTATATGCAGCTGACGTCACAGCCTGGATTCCAATTCGATATTTGATACAATCGAATCTTAATCACTACAGAGTCACTCCATGTTGAGTCATACAGGATGTTTTGAAAATGCCACCCACCATCTCCGATGTCATTTAAATTTGGTGTACTTATAGAATTTTTGATGCTGACTATGAAAAAAAACTATTTTGGGATTGATGAAGGGGTTGAAAAATTGGCCTTAATACATATGGCATGATGATTTTTCTGCCATCATTTTGATTAACAAAGACGGGTATAAATGGCTATATCTCATTAACAAATTATGGCAGAGATTTTTAAAAATTTTAAATTTTGTTCAGTATGATAAAAACTTGAATTTAAACTGGGTTTTACTAGTATAACTATTTTAAATTTTTTCTGCGAGGGATAACTTTTAGTTCATAGGAAATCGTTAAAAACACATTTTTCTATTTTCAGTAGTCAAATAAATTAGATTCCCTTCAAAAATACTGTTTTCCGCAAAATGAAAGTAAAAGAAACCTCAGCATGAGAATTTAGGTGTGTTACAAAATCATTTCTAGAAGTTTTATGTCTCTCCTCAAACAAACACTTTTTTACTTCCTTTTACAAAACAGGAAGTATTGTATTCGCGAAAAAATTTTCACTCAAAATCGGCCTTCATTTCCATTTTTCTCACCCCCGAATGAATGTTGAGGTTTTTTTTTTTTTTTCCGACCCGACTACACGTGGATATATGCCTAGGAACGTACAGACACCAGAAATATCCATTTTGACGATCCCCGAGTTAATTACAACGAATTTTCTCGTGACGTCCGTATGTACGTATGTATGTGTGTATGTATCTCGCATAACTCAAAAACGGGATGTCCTAGAAAGTAGAAATTTGGTACGTAGACTCCTAGTGGGGTCTAGTTGTGCATCTCCCCTTTTGGTTGCATTCGGGTGTTTCTAAAGGGGTCTTTTGCCCCTTTTTGGGGGGAAATCATTGTTAATTTTGATGTAAACTGAAGTTGTGTTACAATTTGTCGGACACTTGCCGATATATCACAGTCTTTTGGTCGCCAAGTTTTGTCGCCAACTTGGCGACAAATTTGGAGTTTTTTTTTTTTTTAATTTAGTTTTAGTTTGGCCACTGTTGGTGATCTTTAGAGAGTAAACTATTGAATCCCATTAAAATTGCCAATAATGGGGAATTGACATTGAATTGGAGTAAAAGGAAGTCATGTGATGCACACATCAGCTCGTTCATCTTCCTTACGGCGCAGTATGGCCTATCAAGGTTCTTGTGCCAGAAAACCCCCAATAGAACCAACCAAAATTACAAAATAAATACAAACATCAGAATATGTTGTTAGAATTATGTATCGGTAAAGGTATTTACCTCTTTGACTTGCAGAACACACCGAAAACATTAAATTTGAATCCAAATCAATTATAAGTATGCAAAAAAATATGTATGAATAATCGTGTTAATAAATAAACTTGAAATAAATAATAACATGAAATATTATACTCCATGTATTTCGACTCGTTTCAGCTGATGTACAGGGTGTTTCAAAATGAATAGCAGGGTTTGACCATGTTATAATAATTATTACACCCAACTTACAGCCACAAGTGATATATCAAATGAAAGAGAAACTCAAACAGTTTTACATAATAGCCTACAAGTGTTCAATGTGAGCACCATTCGTCACTCGGCACACGTCAAGACGATATGCGAGTTCTTTCCAAACTTTGATGAGTGTCTCATTAGTCATTGCTGCAACAGCTGTTTCAATCCTGTTCCTTAATTCGGGAAGGTCAGCTGGTAGTGGAGGCACATACACACGGTCCTTAATAAACCCAGAAAGATAGAAATCACACGGCGTTAGGTCGGGTGACCGTGGAGGCCATGGGAAACAAGCCCTGTCATTAGGCCCCTTACGGCCAATCCAGCGGTTGGGTGCAGTTAGGTTCAGCCTATCGCGTACCTCATTATGCCAGTGAGGCGGCGCACCATCTTGCTGAAAGATGAAGTTTTCTGGTTCATTTTGTGTCAGTTGAGGGAAGAGCCATAGCTGTAAAGTATCCAGATAAGTACCAATTACTGATAAGAAGTACCAGTTAGCATGCGCTCTGATGCCAACAAACAAAAAACTGTTTGAGTTTCTCTTTCATTTGATATATCACTTGTGGCTGTAAGTTTGGTGTAATAAATATTATAACATGTTAAAACCCCGCTATTCATTTTGAAACACCCTGTATTTTCAATTCTATAAAAGTGAACCCGATGAGTGTTGCATAAATTCTGTTTCGTGTCAAGTGTAAGATAATAATTGCAAATTTAGTTTCCTTGCACTATAGTTAAAAGTGATCAATATCGTTTCGAGTTTATTGCTACAAAATTTTAAAATAGTGATAGCATATTTGATGTATTACATAAAAAAACAGCAGTCATTTGTAACTTTTTGTTCCTTATGGCTAGTTTCTAAGTATACTCCCGATTATCCGTGTGCGGATTATCCGGTTTGCGGATTATCCGTGCATCATTTCGGAATCACACTTTTTTAAAGTTTCTTTTAGGAACTAAAATCAAGATAATACGAAGTGTACCCTACTATCCGTGCACAGAGGTCAAATCGGACACGTGTCCTACCCATATATTGGATGCTGTGCATGGTATAGCAGCTGCATGGTTAAAGGTAAAATCAGTTACCCTTGCACGAATTTGGAGAAAAATCTTGCCACAAGAGTCATTGGACGAAGAACCATCTTCGATAACATCATTGATTAAGTTAAAGAAATCGAAGGTTTCGAATCAGTTGACGCTCAAAATGTGGTTTAAAAGCGACGAATGTGAATCAGGATTTCAATGTCTAACTGACGAAAATATCGTTGAACTTGTTACTGAATCAAACGTAAGTGATGATACCGAAAACGAAGATGAAGAACATGAAGAAAATGCAATTTCACATTCTACTGCTCTACAATCTGTGGAACATTTATTGGACTGCATGAATGAAAGAGGTTACGATTACGAAGAAATAATTGCACTAAGAAACGCAACAATTTAAACAAACAAAGAAAACAAAAATGTATCGCCGATTTTTTAAGCAATACATTTCGAAGAAAAGCTCCTGGTCTGTGTCAGTATATATATATATATATATATATATATATATATATATATATATATATATATTATTTAGTTTTTTCTAATTTTCCCTTAAATATGCTGCCTGCATAATCCTTAAGTGATTTTTGGGATTATCCGTGCTACGCCATCCGGTGATCAGCACGGATAATCGGGAGTACGCTGTATTCCACTTTAAGAGGCATATTTTATCCTCACAGCGCACACTAAAACTTTAGACCTATCACCAATTCTATATGGCCTGTGCTGTTGTATTGATATTATATGTACAAGGAGTAAGCAAAAGCTGTCATATTCTGGCCCAAAGTAAGAATATGATGGACGATGAAGATAAGTTGTTGCATTACTTTCTTCGATGTAGATTTCTGTAATATAATAATATTCTTTTTCTTCAGTAGAGGTCTAATACTATATTCGCAAGGACGTTTTGTATTAAAATGTATGAAAAATCTACCTTTCTCCGCAATACAAAATTATATTATCGGAAAAATCTGTCAAATTGAGGAATGAATGAGACTGAGTAGAAATACTTACACTACACATTAAATTAATGAAGAATATGATGGACGATGAAGATAAGTTGTTGCATTACTTTCTTCAATGTAGATTTCTGTAATATAATAATATTCTTTTTCTTCAGTAGAGGTCTAATACTCTATTCACAAGGACGTTTTGTATTAAAATGTATAAAAAATCTACCGCGGATTTGTATATGAAATATACACCCACATGTATATTCTGTTTTATTTATAGTATATATTACCAAACTCTTGGATTTCACCTTAAAATAATATTCATGTGTTTGTTTTCCGCAAAATATATCATTCTGCCCACAAAATGACCTCCTGTTTTCGCGAAAACGAGTCACAATATAACTTTAAAACTTAAGGTAAGCTTTGTGAATAAATGAAATATGAGTGTGAGTGTGAAAATACAACTAGTGCCTTGATGAAAACACGTTAGAAGTCTAGCCTCGCTTTAGAAGATGAAAGCAACTTAAAACGTTCTAATAATTCCTCGAACTTCGGGTAAAGTTCATCTTGAGCAGACTTTTAAGGGCTTTAATATGCTACAAAAATTGAACAAATATGATATTTCTTAGATGAGACACTCGCAAATTTATGATTTTCTTTAAAATTGGAATACAAATCTTGGAATATTTTCTGCTAGATAAAGAGCGCCCTCATTTTGAGCGCCCTGAGAACGTGAGTACAAAACTTCATGATAATCGGTTGAGACGTGAAAACATAAAAAACAAACAAATAAACAGAATTCACTTTCGCATTTATAATATTAGTTCGGATTGTAACCATAAAATACTTTTATTTCATAACTCAATCGATAACAGATGATATATAATAAATTAAAGGTGAGAAAATATTTTATATTACATCACAATTAAAACGTACTTTTTACTGTAGCACAGGGGTTCTCAAACTGGGTGCCGCGGCACCCTGGGGTGCCATACGAGGAGGTGAGGGGTTCCGCGAAGTGTCCGTGGTATCAGTATATATATCTAAGGTAAGTCTGACAAATATTGGTGCAGTATAAGGCTCTTGCGCCATTAAACCTAAAAAACCAACCAACCAAATAATATCCAGTTGACCAGAAAAGGAAATCTTCCTTATTTTGATACAGTTTTTACAAAAATTCACTAGATCCTCTCTCATCGTCATCATAAAGCCTAACTGATGATAAAGCGTTATCAACAAGCCGAATTCACCGGGACCGAAACTGTTAGGCGTTTAATCGGGGTTATTCGTAATATCGAGGTGGGAAAAATTGACTCTCCTTACATAAAACAACTAATAAACAACTGCTTAAACATATCCATAACTAGAAAGTGTACACTTTTCATTCAGTATTCCACGACTTATTTTTTTTAATACACACTAGTTCATTTGAAATTTTAAACTACTGAATAATGTTCATGCTTGCCAACTCTACTGTTTTTAACGGGAGACTCCCGTTTTTTGCTTCCATCTCCTGATTTCCCGTTTTTTACGATTTTCTCCCGTTTTTGCACTTTTTTCAGTCAATCATTAAAAAGTTTCCCTTTTTTGTCAATAGATGGCGCCCTTTTCTTGTCTACCAATGTCAGGGAATAAGAATTTTTCCAATTAATAACTCATTTTGTTAAAATTAATTTTTTGGAAGCTTACCACTTTGCGTGTTCAACGAAACACGTGCTTAGCCGAAAATGGCAGCAGATTTCAATCCTTTTGCATCATGGATTTATTTCAATTATTTTGGAAGTTTGAAGTTATTTTAACATGAGCTACCCTATACCTACTTAATTTGTATTTCATTTTAATTATATATTGATTTTTTTTTTTGGATTTTAGTAACTAAATTTTTGTAGCTACTTTTTTGATAGAGACTGTGGCGAATGTACGAAACTTTAAACAAATTCACTCCTTGTTTTTTGGTTTTTCCTTTGCAGTATATTTTTCTTGCTGCTACCAATTAGCTTACATCTGTGAAAAATCTACATTACACTTTAAATTTAGTATTCATGTTATTTAAAAGCATAATTTAATAATTCTGTCGCTGGTGAATCGCCTATATACCTCTAGTGGAATCTCCTGTTTTTCTTTCTTTGAAGGTTGGCAAGTATGCATAGGCGTGCGCAGGGCTTCAGAAATGGGAGTACCACTGTACCAGGAGATTGAAATTATGCTTGGAAAGGCTCCCATACTTGCTAGCTTAAGGAAAGTTTTTAAATATTGTGACTAAAAAACCATTTTAAAGTGTATGAGGTAAGAAATTAATGAACCTAAAAACGTAAAATTTTAGCCACTTTTGTATTAACTTTCATTTTTATGAGCTAATGGGGGTACCACGGTACCCCTGGTGACCCCTGTGCGCACACCTATGCAAGTATGATTGACAATTTCCTTGATACTTGACTTAAAATACCAGTTCTCTTTCGACTTCATGCGGAGAAGAAAATACTGTCTATTTTGCAGCTTGCTGCATGAGATATGTTTATACAGTTTCCAGGCCATGGAAAGCATTTGAAAAAGTAAGTTTTAATTTGAGTTTCACTATCGCTTTCTGCATCAGAATCACTATTCGTTGGTTGCCCCCTCGCCCTCTCTCGTCAAAAACCGCTGATTCCAAGAAAAGTCTTTTTCTGCTTTGGGCAATATGGATGCAACATTTGGAAACAATCCAGTATAATAACTAACTCAACCTAACTCAAATAAAGAAAAAAAAAAAATTTTCGGCTCTTAAAATTCGTTATTTCGGAGTTTATTATTCGATAAATAAGGGGTTTTTGCCTTCATTTTAGTCGGGGGAAAAAGGAAAATTTCGCTAAATCGCGATATTTATTAACCCCTTCAGACCTGGTGTCCGGTATACCAGACATACACTTTAAACAGCTGCTGATCATTTAATAATTGATTTAATTAGTCGATTTTTTTGTAGTTGACTCTTTACATTCTTTTTATTATAATCTTCGAAATAATTTTTCGTTTTGGGATTGACAACACTGACATATAAGGATTGAGAGGTAGAGAGTGGCTCATTTTTTCAACCATGGATTTTCATCTGAAAAGCGAGGTTTTTTCCCTGATGATTTTTTTTAATATATAATCTTTAATTAATTGTTTCAAACGCTTATATTATGTTTAATAATTGTTTGTAGAATACTTTATAATGAAGTTTGTTCGGTATTTTATCGTTTTTGTGTATGAAATATTGATTTCAAAAATATAAGTCCGGAATATTGGACGTGCCATAACTGTTTTAATGTTTCTCCTACAAACTCAAAATTTTGTCTATAAGATACCGTTTACCATAGTACACTGTGTACCAAATATCAACATTTTTGGTCCAATATTTCATAATTCCGACTGCAGGGGTTAAATAGAGGTTCGATAGATCGGGGGTCGACTGTAGTACGATAGGAGCATAGTTCGCCTTATTAACTCTCCAGTATCCTTGCAATATAACACCGGAATGTTTAGGAGGACGATATAATCCTGTGCTGCATATGCTGAACATATGTGCAGGTGCACGAACTGTGCGCAGGTGTGGAGACCCCCCCCCCCCTGAAAATAACGGCTTATTAGGTATGTTTCGTATCAGAGATGGACTAGGGTGTCGTGAGAAAATTCTATATTTTCAAAGGGTGCCGCGAGTCGAAAAAGTTTGAGAACCCCTGCTGTAGCAGATTGGATAAAACCTACTTCTTTCTAAATAAATATTTTTCTATACCAATCGATTTCAAATGAAATTAGTAACAGTTTTAAATGATAATAAATAATAAATTAGTGGATGATTTAAAATAGTAGAAAATAAATGTGATATTTTTAAATAAGTATGCACACAATTTTCAATGGCATTGTCTCGGACTAATATCAGAGAAGAGCTAGATGGCACTTTCCTTTTAAAGGAAATGTAATTTGCTGTTTCTGAACTCTTAGTGTGTTTCAGCTTCGTGGATTGCTTTCAAAATCAGATCAGTCAGTTCTTGGAAGTCTTTAATACTTTGCAGATGTTCAAGCCAGTCTCTCGGTTGTCTTTTCAGTTGAGCTGGGCCGAGATTTTGAAAATATTGGTTTTGATCTTGTGTAGATTGACCTACGGGACGTCTGACAGGAAGAATGGTTTGAGCAAAATTGTTCAAAAATCTGCTCATGTTACTGAAGAAAGTTAGAAATCCATTAAAGAGCAGGAGAGGGGCTAAGACGACACTTATTCCGGCCCCAACAGGGGTCAGTTGTTTAAGAAGAGGTTGCATGAAGGTCGACAAGGGGGAAGAGGCTGAGTTTTCCTGTGAGGGTGGGTTCACCGTCTTTTGAGGTCTGGAGCTATGCGAGGAGGAATGCTGAGACATGATATGATGCATTGACGAAGGTAAGGAGGAATGCTGTTGATAGATGCTTTCAGAATGCGATGAATAGTGAGACGAATGGCCAGAAGAGTATTGGTTCTTGGAGCTTGACGAAGAATCAGACACCTTATTCGAGTTACTACTTTCGGACCCTTTTTTATCTTTGTTACTATGGGTAGCCTGAGCCATTGCCATGCTGTGCAGACGATAGATATCATCTATTGATGATTGCGCCTGGTAGTCTTGCTTTTTCTTAGTTGTAGATGAGGACGAATGCGATGAGTGCGGGCGTGGTCTGTGCGGGGCTACGGGAGCTAAACCATGAGCTTGATATAATCGATTCATGATCTCAATCGGAGATAAAGTAGTTGTTGAAGTGGGTCTCGTATTTTGCTTTCTCTTTGGCGATGAGGATGAAGAACTGTTCAAAGTGTTAATCGACTCCGTAGTAGAACTGGCAGAAGATGGAGTGGTTGTTGGAGTAGATTTGGTAGTTTTTCGTCTCGACCCTGAAGGTCTTTTTGTTGGCTGAGTTACAGTGGTGGATATAGGTGATATTGTTGAAGTAGTTGTAGTCGAAACTTTTTGTTTCTTCTTTGCTGCTGAAGTTGTTAATCCTGATTGCAGTTTGATAATTTGGCTCACAGTAGGTTCAGGTGTTGCAGGAGTAGTTGTTGTTGTTGTTCTTTTTGAATTTTTTGGGCGAGTTCTTGGCTTTGAAGACGTTACGCGCGTTGTCGTTGTGGCCGACGTAGTAGCTGAAGTTTCTGATTTCGTTGTGGTTTTGCTGGTTCTTCTCGTTGCTGGTTTTGACGTTGATGCTGCATTTGCATTAGTTAAAAGAACGCCGAGAAGTAAAAGCCCCCACAGAAGAATTTTCAGGCGCATCCTGCAAAAACAATGCATTCATGAATTTGATAGCCTTTAGCTAAATATTTGAGCATGCACTGTTTAAACATTTGTAAGAAAAATTGAATATTTATAGTTCAATCTATGTTGAACTGAACAAAGTTTTCAGAAATAAATGAATTGATTTGACAAGTTTTATAATTTGTGGTATGAGTTGTTACCTAAGGAAAAAAATATTTATCATATACGAGTACAAAAATGTTGATATCCGCTAAATAAATAAATACTAGATGAACCCTTGTGAAGTATATTAGAAAATATTAGTAAATTGTAGCATCAATTGTAGGTGGGAAACTTACAATGATTTTCGTGTTATCATGATATATATATATATATATATATATATATATATTTTCAGAGGGGCCTTTTTTTGTGGAATCGCCATAACTTTCTGAATAATAATCAAATTTCAAAGGTAATGCATGATTTTAAAGAATTTTTTCCAATTGCTTTCGGCTAAAAATAAATAGAAAACTTGCGTTTTGACTGCTTTGTAAAAAGAAGCAGTTTATTTATTTATTTATATATATATATTTTACATTAGTGTATAAATAGCATCTCGAAATGGAGCTCCAATGTAACAGTTGGTTTCGAGCAGGGGTTCTCAAACTTTTCCGACTCGCGGACCCCTTTAAAGAATTTGATTTTTTTCACGGCACTCCAGTCTATCTTTATTATATACATTTAGATATACACATCAAATTTCCCACCGGGATTTGAAAGCCTTATTGAAACAAATATACAATGGAATCCGCTTGTATGGCTAGCCGCTTATTTGGACCACATCTTCAAGAACCAAAACAATTCCCATTACACAAGCCTAAGCTTATCGGGACCAAAAATCCGTCTAATCGGTCCAAGGAATATGAGAAGAAACTAGAAGAAAATTAAAAATCGCGAGTTTCAAGTGGGTCAACGAACCTAATAGTTAGTGCAATAAAAATTAAAAATTGTTCCTAGTAACTTTCAATTAAACTTAGCAATATTTCAGGAAAAAATGGCTAACGAAACTCCCATTTCATGGCAGCACTTTTCCCGGAGAAATCAAAATTTTAGTGAAATTTCAAACTTCTTCAATTTAGTTGTAAAATGTGCAATTTACAATTCATTGGAAATTTTTAATGACCGATTAGTACTTTTTAGCACTTGTTTTTCCACTCTCGCATTTTTAGTTACTGGTTACTTAGTTAGTTTAGTTACTTAGTTACTTTTACACAATAAAAAAAAATAAGTTTTTGACCTCACCATTTCCGATTTTAATGAAATTTCGTGTGAGATACACATATGACAAGATAAGTAATCCTGCCAATGTTCCGAATTCTGCTTCAAAAATTTTACGAATTGCAGGGTTGTTAAAAACTTAAAAGCTGAGAAATAAACGGAAAGTTGTGACACCCAAATGACTGTAACTTCTATCCTAATGATAGAAGAATAAAAACTCAAAAACCATTGCAAAGCTGAGAAATAGAGCTCTCTATTGGTATAAAACATGACGTTTTCACCACAGGATTAAGCTTCAAGGTCATTCACCGTGACTTTTGATCTTGAATATCTCAAAACACGCCCCCTTACAATTTCGTCAAAAAAATATTTTGTAGCTCTACCACTGTTCTTCCACTACACCAGGACATACTATTGTACCAGGATATACCAGGAACTCTACATATCTACTTATCTATCTCTATATCAGTCTCTCTACCTAGCTCTCTATATCTATATCAGTCTCTCTATCTATCTATCTATTTATCTATCCATCTATCAATCTACTTATCTATATATATATATATATATATATATATACTTATCTACATATTTACTTATCTATCTATCTCCTTATCTATCCACGGTCCCCCTATACCCCTATGGTACCAAAACGTAGGCTGGGACCGCAATGGCAAGGAACTGCAAAAAAATCAGGAATGTTTACATATTTTTGTTAGATGCTTTACATTATTTCTGTCCTAATGTTGTTTTATTTTTTTTAGGGCGTATTCTTCGTAAAGTATGCATTGTTCGACAAATCGACGGGTTTCTTAAATAAGAGCTAGAATATGACAACTTTTATTTGATAACCGAAATTTTTATCTATAATTAGCAACAGATCTTGGAAATAAAAACAGCAAGTTTTAGCCTATGACATAGCTTCCCGTGCAATGCCAGAGTTTTGTTTGCACTTCATTGAATTATGCGTCCAAAAATTAAAACTATAATATGAGAAGCGAAATAATGTGAAACATTTAACAAGAATTCAGTTCAGTCTCGAAAACTCGAAGTCCCAAGGGACCGGCTAATAGCTTCGAGTTATCAATAGTTCGAGTTACAGTAAGTTGTATGTACGAGTAAATATTCTTGATTTCTTTTTCAGTACCTTGACATAGCGGCCCCAGCCTAAGTTTTAGAAGATAAGTGTTAGAGCTATAATATGTATATTTTTAAAGAAATTCTAAGGAGCGTTCTTTGAGACATTCAAGGTCAAAATTCACGGTGAACCATGGTTGTAGTGAAAAAAATAAATTTTCTAATTTCGAAACGCTTGGGGTTTTAAAAGTTGCCTTTTAGCATTAATAGGATATCCTTAAAATATTAACCACCTTGCATAATATCTTTAGGTTCCAAAATCACCCCAAATAAGTCCAAAATTGCAAAAAATTGATTAAATTTTTTACGAAATTTAAAATATATAATTTTGAAAATGCTTAGAGATGCAAATTTTAACTCTACGTAAGGTTAATATTTCCTAAAAGTTTTAACCCGATGGAGTAATTTCTTTAAATTTTCTAAAAGCCACAAAATAAACCAACAATCGACTTTTTTCTTCCATTTTAACACGACCTTGCAGAACAAAAATAAGTCAAGTTCACACAATATAGATATTTTTATCACAGGATCTAAACTTGTTTATCAGTTTAAAAATTTATTTTTTTAATTCAGATAATTTATTACATTACATTTAAGAGCTTTTGCTACGCATCATTATTGTAGTTTTTGTATTCAATGATGGTACAATTCAATTAACAAGCACCCAACAAGAACAATTAGTTTCTTTTTATCAAATTAAAATTTTTCGATTATCAAAATCTTTGTTACCGAATTTTCCATTACACGAGTTCGTATTAAATCTACTCGACTTGCGAACAGAGCCGCCGCCTTTTTGGGGTAGGCAGAAAAAAAAATGAATTTCCGAATTTCGAAACGTACAAGTGATTCTCTACGCAAATGAAAAAGAGCAAAAAAAGCATTATATTACAAGTCCTATCAAATGTCATTAATACAAGAACCCGGTTCAAATAACACAGGATATATAAAAGTTCTGCTCGGAGAAGCTGAAATTATACAGTACTAGGAGTAGTCGCACGGCTTTGCTCGTGCTATAAAACTAAATAAAAAAAACTCTTAGAGCAAGTATAAATTTCACTTTCCACTCCAAAATAAAAAGAAAGATCCTGTTTCGTTACTTAAAATGTGCACATATAATTTTGTCTGAGCTCCAAACATAGTCCATAAAATAATTTTAAGAAAAATCCTGATATAAAGATTACACTTGTCCGTCAAAATTCTCTCGAAAGAATTTTTTTTTTCATTAATTTATTGGAATGATTTTGTAAACTATATCACTCATTACGCGTCATTCATTATGCGTTGGAGGTCTTCGTGGCTTTGTGGTAGAAACTTCGCTTCCAATGCCGGTAAACGTGGGTCCGATAACCTCGGATGCTCTGAGTGGTGTATTTCCTTTCTTTATGCTGAAAATCTTTCTCATGTTGTCTATGTGTGAATAAATAAAAAAGTCCAAAATCTCGAGGCAATGGCCCTCAATCCTTCCATGGTTATTAACCATGGACACGTAAACAACAACAGTAGTGTCATATAAGTTAAAGGCAACAATTTTTAACTTAATTAAAAATATCGTCTTTTTTATAGCAATGAATGGACTTCAAAAGTCACTCCACCGCAGTTATTTCGTCAAAACGCATAAACTTGAATTTTGTCAACCTAGTGCATGAAAAATTATTTAAATTAACAGTTTCTTATTGTTACTTCTCTATCACGAAAGTATTCGTCAGTTAAAAGATTGAATTAATACACAATGTCACAAAAATATCCAAAAAGTCCAAATACTTGGTTCAGAAAAGTGTCATTTCATCACGGAGGAGAAAATAGCACAAACGGTGAGGAAAAGAGAATCGAATTTTTTTTCTCTGTCTCGTTTTTCATATTTTAACAATGAAGTGCAGAGAAAAAAAAAGACAGCTGAAATGAAAATAATTTCACTGTAATCGCTTAAACCTTAAAAAAAAAAAAAAAAAAAAAAAAAATTCTTTCCATTACACATGAAATTGCTCTGAACTAAAAGGCATTATTTTCTCTATTGTAATTAAAATTGCAGGGCTGTGGACATAACCGTACGCTATGGATCGCAGTAAAATAAAATCCCAACAAAACATAAATGTGAAAAGGAGCCAAGTTCGATCAAAATGAGGCCCTGGGTAGACGATGTCACTGATAAAATAATTAAGATCTAAACGGGTACCAAGTTCCATAGCTTTTCCTCAGAAGTTGGATTGTCCCATGTTTTCCAATTCATTCAGAAAACATTTTTTTTATTTTCTTTAATTCCGGATTTTAAACTTGCGGCAAGTTTTGGTCGTCAAAAAACAATTTCCAAAACATGTGCCCACTCCAATTATACAGTAACTTGGCAAGTTTAAATCCGGGATGAAAGAAAGTTAAAGAAATGTTTTCAAAATGAAGAGCACGGGGCAATCCAATTTCCATGAGGAACTGCTATGGAACTTGTTATTCGTTGAGATCTGAATCTTGTCGGTGACACTGTCTACCCAGAACCTCATTTCGATTGAACGTGATTACTTTTCCCATAGATATTTTGTTTGGATACCATTAAGTTTTGAAAGCTAAAACATATAATGTTTCTTCTTTACAATTAAATGTAAAAGCGCGTACAAATACAACCATGAATCGAAATCAAAACCATACTTTTGATTTGTTTTCTCTCAATATTTTTGATTAAACTGTGCATATTGCGCTTAAAAACTTTTAAGTTCTGTAATTTTGTCTGTAAAATGTACATATTAATTAAAATATTCCATGATTTTTAATATTAAAGTGTCGAAAAACGAAACTAACGGTAAATCGAACTTCCGATAAGTCCAAGTTTCTCGTCGGTCCTTTTAGATTCGAGTTATTGCGAATTCACTGTACATTGATTTGGCTTTATTTTTAACTTGCATGAAGACTTACAAGTTGGTTATTTTGCATTCAATATCCAGAGATTTTTAATAAGGATTATTGCTGTCTAATTTTTTCCTCAATAAAAAAGGGATGCGTTTTTTTTTCTCTGTTCTCATTAGTACTGTGGATTGTGGAATAATTTTGAAACTTCCTTTGGTTAGTCTTTTATTTTAAAATTGAGTTATCCGGTACTGAGACTGAGTTACCGAAGTCTTGGTTGTTTTTTTTTTTTTTTTTTTCGTTATACATGGTCTATTTGTAATACTATAAGTGCTATAGCTAGACAAATTCAATAACTTAGTTGTTTGACACGCTGAAAGGGAACCTGCGATTTTTGGAATGGAAAATATATCTTACCATTCGGCAATTGAGAAATATCATACAAAATAAAATATAATTGCTTTATGCAAACAAACTTGAATAAAGTTTTTTTGATTCATTTTTCATAGGCATCGCATATTTTCTTACTTTTAGATCATTTTACTTATCTTTCCTTCAAAGAATATTGCTGTTATGACATATTTCGAATGTACTTGAGTATGTCTTGCAGAGAGATCACTTGCAACTTTTTTTTAAATGAACGAGACGAATGACTGGATCAAAAGAATGAACGATCCTTTGATGAACGGATCATTAAAGAGAACGACATTGCCCACCTCTAATTTGTAACAACTTTTCTTCTTTTTAGTACTTTTTCAGTTTTTTAACAGCCCTGTATTTCGTAAAATTTTTAAAGTAGAATTCTAAAAATTGTCAGGATTACTCATCCTGTTATATGTGTCCCTCACACTAATTTTCGTTAAAGTCGGAAATGGTGAGATCAAGAAGGTGATTTATCTGACCTGGAATTGCTATACTTCTGGTTGTTGAATTGAATCGATACTGACTGGAAGGAGTAACTAAAACCGTATCGGTGAGGGAGGAGTGTATAAAGATTATTCTCTTTACTTTTTTTTTTAACGGAAAAATTTCGCAAACAGTAATTTTTCTTCTTTGTGCGCTTACCATACACAATCATCATAAGGCTTGTGTATAGCATGTTCGATCAAGCTACTCAGGTCGTGTTCGCTTAATCGGACCAGCCGGTTATTAGGACCAAAATGGTCCCGTCCCAATGTGGTCCTATTGACCGGGATCGACTGTATTATCAATACAGCAACAAGGCTAATGTAGCTCAAACTCAATGAAAAACGGGCGATAATAATGACAAAGCTGAGAAATGTCAATCTGAAACACTGAATGTATTCCATGGCTTTTGATAAGCAGAAAACCTTTTCTTGAAGTCAGGTGCAAATGACGATTAAAAAACAATGACACAAGAAGAAGACAATGAGAGACGCTTCAAAAGCAAATGAACCAACTTATTTGGTATCTCTCCAGAAATAAGAAAAACTAACGAAGCAAAAGTACGCCTGTATAATTTTTTACTCATGTAATTTTTCACAACACTCGGTTGAAATGAGCGAATATGGGTTATCCAATAGAAATGTCAACCTTAAGCCTCAGAAATTTTTTGCCCCTAATTGTGACCTATCGTTTCATTCAGCATACTTTCAAGTAGGGGAATGTGGGGCAAAGTGAAATAGTGGGGCAAAGTGAAATGGTGAAATACTTACTCTGCTTTTAGTGCCACCTATCTGGTTATATTTCAACTATATAGCAGCACTTGTAAACCATTCCAGTCAGCAAAAAAATGCCACCGAAGATAAAAGCATATGATAATGCGGACAATTTTCAAAAACTGATACTTATATTATAATATTTTGTCGCAAGTCAAAAATTATTTTTGTTATTATAGAATGATAAAGTTCTTGTTACACAAACATTTTAAATATCAATTAAGACCTTCTAATACTGTGTGAAATATTTATTTACTTAATTTAAAGTGAATTTGTATTTTAAATATTTTCTACAATCAGTAAAGTTCACGCGAGAGAAAGTGGATGGGGCAAAGGGAAATAGTTTTTTTCCCCTCGCTCATTCATTTACTAAATCACTTACATATGCATTTAGTAATTGATTCACTTACATTCCTCCTTTTAGCAATTCACTGATTTATTCATTCATTCACTTATTTTCTTATTCATTAACTCTTTAACTTGTTCATTTATTTTTCTTCATATAATGATTAACTAATTTGATTTTCAGTTTATTTTTTCAGTATCTTTTCATTTACTCATTAAACCTTTCGTTTACTCATTCATTTGATTCATTTTACTCATTCAATTTCTATAATTGAATAGAAAATATTTCATTAAAAAAATACTTCACTATTTCACTTTGCCCCATGGAAAAACAAGCTGATGTGTGCATCACATGATTTCCTTTTACACCAATTTAATGTCATTTTCCCATTATTGGCAATTTTAATGTGATTTAATAGTTTACTCTCTAAATATCACCAACAGTGGTCAAATCGAAACCAGATTTAAAAAAAAAAAGTAGCCAAATTTGTCGCCAAGTTGGCGACAAAACGTGGCGACCCAAAGACTGGCGATATATCGCCAAGTGTCCGCCAAATTATAACACCACTTGAGTTTACATCGAAATGAACAATGATTTCACCCCAAAAGAAGGCAAAAGACCCCCTTAGGAACATCCGAATGCAACCAAAAGGGAAGGTACACAACTAGACCACACTAGGAGTCCACGTACTAAATTTGAACTTTCTAGGACATTCCGTTTTTGAGTTATACACACGCACATACATACGCACATAAAGACGTCGCGAGAAAACTCGTTCTAATTAACTCGGGGATCGTCAAAATGGATATTTCGGGTGTCTATACATTCCTAGGCACATATCCACATGTGGTCGAGTCGAAAAATAAACTCAACATTCATTCGGGGATGAGCAAAATAGAAATTAAGGCCGATTTTTGGGTGAAATTTTTTTCGCGAATACAATACTTCCTTTTTTGTAAAAGGAAGTAAAAAAGTTCTTTTCACTCCCTGTTTTAAATAAAAAGATCAGTTGCGAATATTATGTTAGTCACTACGAAATGACCCATATCTCTTTTGTACCACGAACAATTGTAAAACAGTTTTTTAGAGTCACCAGACATCATCTTTCTCAAAATCCTCTGCATTAAAGCAACAAAAAATAAAGTTAACCTTATTCTCAAAGTTTTATTGTCGCATCCGAGTCCCAAAAGCGCGGAGAAAGATGAACCAGGAAGTGCTTTTCGAAGGAATTTTCCTCTAAGTTTCGTAATTGACGTTAACCCCAAATCGACAGATCTTTTTTCCTCGGCTTATTCGAGGTGTGGACAGTCTCATTACATGCTATCCTTCTACAGTAATCAAATAAAAATGCATTCCCCCCCTTCCCGATTAATGTCATGCACATATTTTTCAGCAAAGGTCTGTAATTGTGAACCCGGAACCACCTTTTCGCAAATCACCTGAAAACTGATGATTCTCGAATAGATTTTTCTTTCCATTTACAAATTCGTTCTTTACAAATGGAGGTAAATACAGGGGCGGGCTAGACCATGCGCCCTCTTGCCTGTGCACCCTCGAACGCTCTCTGTGCACCTTCGTTTCTTTCTTTCTTTTTTTTTTTTTTTTTTGTGTGTGTGTGTGTCTGTGTCCTCAAACCTGTGCACCTTCGTCTTTTCTTATTTATTTATTTATTTATTTATTTTTTGAGCAATCACGATTGCTTATTGTTCTCACTTGACTGTTTTGATGTCCTTTGATTTTATTTTCCCACCGCCACCCTCCGCACCATCACCGTCGACGGGCTCCTCACGATGCTGCTCCTATAGCGAAAGCCGTCTCCACGTTGCATCCATGTCCTACACACACGCGCATACATACACAACTACGCACACACCTACACACACACCTACACACATACACAAACACATACACACACGCAAACATACAGACACCTACACATACACACACAAAATCATACACACACACATACACACAACTACCCACACACTTATGCCAGCACACAGACACAAACACACATGCCTACACTCACATACACATACCCCCTACACACAAACACACATACCCCACACACAAACACACACGCCTACATACACACACTCGTGATTGCGAAAAACATAATTTGTGTTCAAAATGTCAAAATTCAAATTATTTATTTATTTTATTTTATTTTATTTTTTTTTTTTTTTTTTGCACTTTTGAACTTGCACGCTTTTGTGTGTGTGTGTTTTTTTTTTTTTTTTTTTTTTTTTTGCGCCCTTTGGGAGTCAGGGTTCGCGCCCTCTTGGAGGATCCAGTCCGCCCCTGGGTAAATATGTTGTTACGCTGGATCATATCACAAACGTTCAGCCTATTTCTAAAATGATTTAAGAAATACATACACCATTTTTATTCAAACTTTGTTCCAATTAAAGAGCCTTTAAAAAATATATATATTTATATATATACTATCAATAGCACAGCGATAGTTTTCTTTTGAAGGGGTTTTTCGATCAAAATAGTCATTGCATGGCACCCCGGGAAGGAAAGGGACACAACTAAAAAGAACATCATTGGGGGAAAATGAAGGTTTTATGCAATAAACGTTTTAAGATATTTAGTCTCAAGTATTAACGTGCAAAAACAAGTTAAATACGTGCAAAAAAAAAGTTTTTGTTGTCTAAATTAACAATATGCAGGGTGTTCCGGTTTAACCTTCAGAATCTCTATTTTCGCAACCGTTGGTAACAGATGCATATTTTCATCTGCAAAAATGTTCAAAATCAGATGCAGAGTTAAGATATTGAACGTTTGAAGCAAAAATAAAAAATGAGTCAAAAAATACAAAATTTAACTTTTTATACGGGCCCCAGGTCCCCTAACTTATGTTTAGGGAAATAATCTCTATTGAAAATAATTCCAACACAGAAAGTTTGACGTCAGTACGACCCATAGTCACTGAGCTATGAAACGCAGCGTTTTGTGACTCACACCACTTTGCACTCGCCGTCAATAACAACATTTGGGGGATAATATTGCGGTTAACAAGGGTTTAAAACAAAATGTGTGTATAGAGTGATTTTTCAAACTGTTAAAGGTTTTATAGTGTGTTTTGGGTGCCATGGCATAACATTTTCATTTATTTTTGAATAGCAATGAAAAAACATAAATACTTTTTTTTTTTACTCCGACAACCTGTCATTCTTCTGAGAGGGCCATTCTCATCTTCAGTATGGTGCATTTAAACTTTGAATTCGAATATCTCCTTGAGTTTTGGTCGTACAAATAAAAAAAATTTTGCATTAGTAATATTTCTCCCTAGATTATTTCCCGAGATTATTTCCCTAAACATAAGTTAGGGGACCTAGGGCCCTTATAAAAAGTTTGTATTTTTTTAATTCCTTTTACTTTTGCTTCAATTTTTTAATATCTTAACCCTGCATCTGATTTTGAAGATTTTTGCAACTGAAAATGCAACCAAAAAGGAATGTGCACAACAGGACCCCACTAGGAGTCTACGTTCCAAATTTCAACTTCCTAGAACATTCCGTTCTTGAGTTATGCGACATACATACACACATACGCACATACATACGTACATACAGACGTCACGAGAAAACTCGTTGTAATCAACTCTGGGATCGTCAAAATGGATATTTCGGATGTCTGTACGTTCCTAGGCACATATCCAATTGTGGTCGGGTTGAAAAAAAAGTCAACATTCATTCGGGGGTGAGCAAATTAGAAATTAAGGTTGATTTTTGGGTGAATTTTTTTTGCGAATACAATACTTCCTTTTTTGTGAAAAGAAGTAAAAATACATAATGATCAAAAATTTTAGCATCCTGAGTTTCTTCGCTAGTGTAATCAAAAGAAATATTGTAAGCATATTTGTTAAGGCTAAAAAGGTTTTAAAACATTTTTTTACCGAGTTTCCCAAAAAATATTTCATTTGTTGCTTTGGTCTTCTGTGGGCTTGAATATACGAGTTCTTTTACATCCCTCAATGGCAGTGGCGCACACAAGGGAGGGGTCCAGGGGGTCCGGACCCCTCCCATAGGTCTTGCTTTTCCCCCCAATTCATTGCGATTCCATGAGAATTTCGTACGTTTTAAGATCTAATAAGAGAAAAATTAAAATCTTGCTAAAAGATTTTTGAAAATATTGTTCACTTTTCCTCTAACGAATTGCCTAAAGAAGCAGAAAGGTGTTTATAAATGAATACACTGTAATGACCATGTTTTTAGTTTTGTAAATACATATTAAAATGAGATTCTATGACTTTGAAATCTACTTTTTAATTAGGAGATAAGTAAAAGCATAAATTCTTTTGCTTTATCGTTATTTATGTAAGTAAATTTCAATAAATAATACTAATTACTTATTCAAATATTTTTTACTGTTTTTCGTTCTTGTGATAATATCAAGTCAATATGTTTGATGGCATATTGGAGTATGATATGAGAATAAGGCTTTCGATTTGGACCCTCCCCTTTCCAAATTCCTGTGTGCGCCACTGCTCAATGGTAACAACATAGACTACTAAAAGACTTTTATGCTTTCATATCTGTAAATATTTCGTTTTTGTGCTTAAACTTTTGCGACAGCAAAATTTGGATTTTTTTAATGAAATCTTATTTTAATTTCAATGAATTGTTTTCAAATTCACAACATGAATTTGTAAGCTGATTGTTCAAATGCAGTAAAAGTTTTAAAGCTATTCGGTGCATAATTCTTTTTATCAAAAGAGTTCGGTTGTGCTTAAACTTTTGCGTTGCACTACACACACACACACACACACACACACACACACACACACACACACACACACACACATATATATATATATATATATATATATATATATATATATATATATATATATATATATATATTTCACACTCGAAACTTATTCCAACCGGGTATTAGCAGGTAGAACGATTACAGTGTTACATGGTTTAATGCAGTGTTGCCAGATTGGGGGAAATTTCCCCATTTTGGGGAAATCTGGTGCTCTCTGGGGAAATTTTGGGGAAATAGGTTTTGAGGAGAATTCTTTGGGGAAAATTTTTTTTCTTGGGGAAAACATGGGGGGAAAAAAACCTTCGGGAACTTTTTTTTTTCGTATTTAAATTCGCGTCTTGACATCTGGTAGTTACATTGTTTGTATCAAACAGCGTTGGTTTAGCTTTGCTCAACTTTATGGAATTCGCATTTCGCATTGTGTGGAATATTATGTTACGGAATTCGCATTAATGTTCTGTGTGAGTAACTAGTTTTAATGTGAAACAGGTAAAAATAAGTGTGATGAAGAATGTTCTAGGATAAATATATATAAAAATCATAGTTTAAATGTATACATACAGAAGCAGAGTAGTAAATGCGAGTAGAAAAAAATATTTAATTATTTCTTATCTCTCGGTCAGGCGCTTGTATTTATGCTTGTACACCCACACGGCTTTGCCTGTAGTAGAAAATTAAAAGGTCCTTTGGTTCTCCTGTACATTTACAAATAATGCATGATGAATTTCTCGCCAATTGGCTTGCTCACGTTACGGTTCCACGTTATGATAACTTGGTAATTTTCTTAAATATGGAATAGAAACAGAACAAAATCGAATTTTCGAAAAATCGCTTAAAAGTGCACGCCCCTATGCTGCAAACTAATTCCTTGCCAAATTTCATTAAAATCGGCCGAGCGGTCTAGGCGCTATGTGCGTCACAGAGATCCTGACAAACAGAGAGATATCCAGACAGAGAGACTTTCAGCTTTATTATTACTAAAGATAAAGAAGACAAAAAATAAAAAAAAGCGAAAATGGGAAGAAAAAAAAAGTTGGGGAATTTTATAAGAAAATTTGGCTATTTGGGGGGAAAAAATTTTCAAGAGACAAAAATATCAGAGGAGGTCGATTCATTTTATAAAAATATTTGTGGAAAAATAATTTTTGAATTTGGGGAATTTTGATAGAAAACATCGCTGTTTGGGGAAAAGTTGGAAGGGAATTGGGGAAATCTTGATTTGACCATCTGGCAACACTGGTTTAATGCATAGAGTAGCAATAGAGCTGGAGCACCTCTTTCTCCTCGTGTCGACGGCCAGTCAACCTTTTTGTTAAATGTACCACTTTTTAAAGCGCTTTTTTTTTTTTTTTTTTTTTTGCAACGCACTCCAGTTTTAATTTTTCATCATACAGAAAAATATTTTTAAAAGCGAAAAAATGTTTTTGATGGACTTGTGTGATTTTGATTCAAATCGCTATTTTTTTTTTTTTTTTAAATCCATGTACGTCTGAACAGGGGACATCTATGTATATAAAACAAAGATATGTGTTGTATTTATATGTGTGTGTGTGTATGTTCCTTACACAAATCCACCGTATATACGTCGGATCGCAACTAAATTTAGCAGGGAGGTACTTGAGCATCCGAGAAGGAACGTAGGGGGGGGGGAGGTTCGAACGCCAAAATAAGAACCGAACTGTTCGAATTTTAATTTTAGGATCCGAAAATGGCATTAAATTGCTTTTTCTATCCGAAACAAGTGTCCGATTTTCTTGATTTCAGTCTCGTTCGAAAGTCCGCGGAAAACATTACCGAAGTTGATACATTTCTGAAGTTGATTTACTTCTTTCGAATTTCAAGAAAAAAAAAAGGCTGTAAAATTATCAGGAAAAAAGTTGTAAGCATTTTTAAGCCTGATGGAACATCCGTATCAAATCGGACATTTATCGTTTGCCAACGAGCTTAGTTTAACTGAGCGTGAGTAAAATCCCCGAGAAGAAAGATTTGTTGCTATTTTTTCCCGACTGTGAACAAATAAAATTCTTGCTTTTGTTTTGAGATTAAAATTTTACCGTTTTCATTAGTTTTGCCCCCCTCCCCCTCTTTTTTTGTACTGCCAGTAGAAGATAATTAAGGATTTTAGTTTTACCCAGGAGGGTTGCGTTTTATTTATTCGGGACTTTCAGATTTGCCGTTGACGAAATTTAAGAACCATTATTTTGACGGGAAATTTTACAGTATATTGTTTTTGTTTTTTCCACTATTTAAGTCAAATTGTTGAACACGCGTTACTTGACATACCTTTTATTTTCGAGGCAGACCGTGAAAAGCCGGGCAACGTAGCTAGTTTGAAATAAAAACGAGCTGATGTGTGCATCACATGACTTCCATTTACTCCAATTTAATGTCATTTTCCCGTTATTGGGAATTTTAACGTGATTAAATAGTTTACTCTGTAACTGTCATTAACAGTCCCAGGGCATTAATGGGCAGCCATCCGCCGAAGATCCCTTGTTTTCGCTACGGACATTTTGAGCGCGCTGATATTTTTATTTTTTAGAAATTCAATAATCCTTTTGAACACACTATGGAGGCCGGATTCGTTAAAGCACAATCTAAATAATCTTCCTTAAGTAACATCAATGATGGTACAGTAGAGAACCAATTATCCGGGAAGTTCGGGACCATCGCTATCCCGGATATCTGAATTTCCCGGTTTTCTGGATTGCTAAAAAGCGCTATTGGCCGATTGTTTGTAAAATTTAAATTACTATATAATAAATAATTAAGCATATTAAAATAAGAAGAAAACAGTTCAGAAATGCTTATGAATATCGAAATATAAAAAACTATTATTGTGAGAATAATTTAAACACTAAAAAACTTAAGTTATTCATAATACATGAGACCCTCACATTCTGTTTGGAAAAGAAAAAAAAATCCACCACTTTTCGATGTTTTAAAACGAAAGAAAATGAAGGGAAGGGCAAAAAATAAGTTTTTGAACCTAAATCTGCAAATTTCTACTATGTGTATAAAAAAAATTCGCTTTCTATGCGACAATATTCATTTCCTTAGCTATCAATTAGAATAAAACACGAAAATTTCAAACTTACGAATGTACTTTTTAGTTCAAGAAAATATTTCGGAAATTTTGACCCGCATAAAGGATAACCATTTTAAGTTAGTGTTTGCAAACATTTTCTCGAGTTATGCGTGAGTAATATGTTGTTTATTAAGAAATCGTTCATATTCTTTTTGGTACTTCAAAAAAAGAAAAAAAAAGCTTAATTTTTCAAAAATTGCCAAAATTGCTTATTTAAAAAAAATAACGGGAAGGTAGGGAAAAAGTTGCCGTTTTTCTGGTTTCCCGGTTTATTGGTTCCCGGATAAAAGGTTCTGCACTGTATTCGAATATTTCCGAGAGGATGAGAGGTTTAATGTTCCAGAAACGCGAGGAGTTAAATGCGATGACTAAGCCTTACGTTTCGTCTTCGAAAAGCCAACTGCACGTCCTTAGGCTTCTCCCGCGGTGGAAGTGTGCATGACGTCACTTCCTGTGCCATTTGACGTCACAATCGCTTGAACTTTAAAAATTAATTTAAAAAAAACTACTTATTGTATCGCAAAAATTTTTTCACCTATGATGTTCATACATGTGACTCTATCATATAAAAATGAAATTGAAAAATCGAAAACTTCCCTATAATGAGTCATTAGAAATAGTTTCGCTTGCGCTACCAAGTCCACCGCCGAGTGTGTTCGCCTAAGCGGCTTCTCCTACTTGATGAAACATTTTTGAAATTCTTACCTAAAAAGTCAATTGGTAATAAAATCGTGGCGCTTTGTCAAAGAGATGTATTTACTAAAGTTAAAGGACATCATAACTGTACGTCGAACTTTTTGAGTCACCTGAAGCGAAAACATGGGCAAGAATGCATCGAAGAGTACAAAACATATTTTTAAACGAGCTGATTTGTGCATCACATGACTTCCTTTTACTCTAATTTAATGTCATTTTCTTATTACTGGCAGCTTTAATGTGATTCAATAGTTTATTCTCTAAATATCACCAACAGTGGCAAAATTGAAACCAGATTTAAAAAAAAAAAATTTAAATCGCCAAATTTGTTGCCAAGTTAGCAACAAAACTTGGCGCCCAAAAGACTGGCGATATTTCGCCAAGTGCCCGCCAAATTATAACACCACTTGAGCTTACATCGAAATTAACGATGATTTCCCCCCAAAAAGGGGCAAAAGACCCCCTTTGGAGCATCCGAATGCAACCAAAAAGGAAGGTGCACAACTAGACCCCACCAGGAGTCTAAGTACCAAATTTCAACTTTCTAGGACATTCCGTTCTTGAGTTATGCGACATACATACAACATAAAAGAAATCGAGCTGATGTGTGCATCACATGACTTCCTTTTACTCCAATTTAATGTCATTTCCCCATTACTGGCAATTTTAATGTGATTCAATAGTTAACTCTCTAAATATCACCAACAGTGGCCAAATTGAAATCAGATTTAAGAAAAAAAAAATCACCAAATTTGTCGCCAAGTTGGTGACAAAACTTGGCGACCAAAAGACTGGCGATATATCGCCAAGTGTCCGACAAATTATATCACCACTTGAGTTTACATCGAAATTAACAACGATTTCCCCCCAAAAAGGGGCAAAAGACCCCCTTAGGAACATCCGAATGCAATCAAAAGAGAAGGTGCACAACTAGGAGTCTACGAACCAAATTTCAACTTTGTAGGACATACCGTTTTTGAGTTATGCGAGATACATACGCACATACATACGTACATACGGACGTCACGAGAAAATTCGCTGTAATTAACTCGGGAATCATCATTATGGATATTTCCCGTGTCCATACGTTCTTAGTCACTTATCGACCTATGGTCGAGTCGAAAAAAAAACTCAATATTCATTCGGGGGTGAGGAAAATAGAAATGAAGGTCGATTTTTGAGTGAAAATTTTTTCGCGAATGCAATACTTCCTTGTTTGTAAAAGGAAGTAAAAAGCTTACTTTTACATAGATCATTAAACATCAAACATTCTATCAAAAACAACGAATTCGGTTACATAAAAGAGTATTTGAAGTGTACTTCGCCGTTGGCAGAAGCCCTCGACATAATTGTAAAAGTTGAAATGAACCACAAGAAAATAGTAAACATTAAGAAAGTGTTAAATTACATAACAAGTGAATTTTTGGCTTTTCAGGAAGAAATTAGTTTGTGTTCTTGCATCTATTGTAATAATCCAGTAAAAGATTTATGCATTTAGTTTAACTTTTAAAATTATTTCATTAACTGTTAGAGTAACATTCAATTTGTAGCATAGATAATAAGTTTTATTTTATATTTTAATGACTAACTAATTAATATTAGTAAATAAAAGTATGTTTCAATGGTTTTGTCCGAAAAAAAAGTCATCTTCAAGTTCTAATCATTTTTAAACGAAACAAGAAGTGTTATAATTCTGTAAAGGGGATGGAATCTTAAGTAAATAGCCATACTCCACGGTACAAACCCTAAATGTCACATGAATATTGAATAATTTAGCTTTTTGTCTCTCCTGTAAAGTCGTCGATTCAATCATTATAACGAAAACACGGATGGTACATTTTTTATAGTGGCCGGAGTCATGGTCTGTCACTTAAACTCCAAACATCCTCTGCCAGAGCTACGAAGTCGGAGTCCGAGTCCTGAGAGTCGACATCGGACGAAGTCAATTAAAAGAGTCGAAACCGGAGGCTTACAGTATTCCAGAAGTCAAAAGTCGGAACTAATTATGGGGTTAGACTAGAGAGTCGAAATCGGAGGCTTAGAATATTCCAGAAGTCAAAAGTCGGGACTAATTATGGGGTTAGACTAGAGAGTCGAAACCGGAGGCTTAGAATATTCCAGAAGTCAAAAGTCGGAACTAATTATGGGGTTAGACTAGAGAGTCGAAATCGGAAGCTTAGGATATTCCAGAAGTCAAAAGTCGGGACTAATTATGGGGTTAGACTAGAGAGTCGAAACCGGAGGCTTAGAATATTCCAGAAGTCAAAAGTCGGAACTAATTATGGGGTTAGACTAGAGAGTCGAAATCGGAAGCTTAGGATATTCCAGAAGTCAAAAGTCGGGACTAATTATGGGGTTAGACTAGAGAGCCGAAACCGGAGGCTTAGAATATTCCAGAAGTCAAAAGTCGGGACTAATTATGGGGTTAGACTAGAGAGTCGAAACCGGAGGCTTACGACCAAACGGCACGACCTTGAGGGTCACGGATTTGGACAAAATTCTAACTGTAGGTTTATTCGCACTAGATATAAGCGCAGGTAAAATGGTTTGACTGCATAGGCCCTAGTATCTCTGCAACGAGGGTCTAAAGTTGCTAGTTTGGCCCCAGATTTGCAATGGCGTTCCCATTGGAATTTGAGAATTCGACACTATATTCGATCTCCCAACACCTTTTTCATCTTTTGTAACTAAATTGAGCATAAGAGAGAACAGGTATTTATTTATGTATCTAAGTTATTTGAAAAGCCGAAACGATCTCGTATTTTTGTTCTTTAGTGTGCCATGTGCAATAAATCAGAGTTTTTTCTCTTCTCCTATTTTTACTTCCTTTTACAAAAAAGGAAGTATTGTATTCGCGAAAAAATTTTCACTCAAAATTCGGCCTTAATTTCCAATTTTCTCACCCCCGAATGAATGTTGAGTTTTTTTTTTTTCGACCCGACCACACGTGAATATATGCCTAGGAACGTACAGACACCCGAAATATCCATTTTGACGACCCCCGAGTTAGTTACAACGAGTTTTCTCGTGACGTCCGTATGTACGTATGTATGTGCGTATGTGTGTATGTATCTCGCATAACTCAAAAACGGTATGTCCTAGAAAGTTGAAATTTGGTACGAAGACTCCTAGTGGGGCCTAGTTGTGCACCTTCCGTTTTGCTTGCATTCGGATGTTCTTAAGGGGGTCTTTTGCCCCTTTTTGGG
The DNA here is from genome assembly GCF_026930045.1 of Uloborus diversus. Taxonomy (NCBI): domain Eukaryota; kingdom Metazoa; phylum Arthropoda; class Arachnida; order Araneae; family Uloboridae; genus Uloborus; species Uloborus diversus. The sequence goes on from NC_072733.1 coordinate 217,622,516, forward strand.
GGGAAATCATTGTTAATTTCGATTTAAACTCAAGTGGTGTTATAATTTGTCGGACACTTGGCGATATATCGCCACTCTTTTGGTCGCCAAGTTTTGTCGCCAACTTGGCGACAAATTTGGCGATGGTTTTTTTTTTTTAAATTCTAAATTTGGTTTCAATTTGTCCACTGCTGGTGATATTTAGAGAGTAAACAATTGAATCACATAAAAATTGCCAATAATGGGGAAATGACATTAAATTGGAGTATAAGGAAGTCATGTGATGCACACATCAGCTCGTTTCTTATCAATGTGGGATATCTTTGATAGCATACAATAAATATCCAGTTAAAGTAATTGTTTTTATTAGCAAGCGATAAATATTTGTTGCCAGCAGACGGTTAATATTTAACGAAGGCAATTAGTTTCATTTGCAAACGATAAACATCCTGTTTCTATGCTATTTTGGCATTCAAGTTATTGAAATTAAAAGTAGTCGCCAATCTGAATTTGAGAACCGTTTATTATAAATTAGTATTCAGCATAATTAATTCAAAGGTAACGGCTCATACTGCAGTACAATAGCAGAAAAAACTTTAAGAATAGTAATTTTAAAGGAAACTCCATTGCATTTCTGGGTACAAATTACCAACTTTAGACCCTCGTTGCATCCGAACTAGGGCCTATGCAGTCAAACCGCTATACTTGGGCTCATATCCAGTTGGAATTGACCTATATCTAGAATTGTGTCCAAATCCATGACCCTCAAGATCGTGCCGTTTGGTAGTTAGATAGTCCAGTAGTCCAAGTAGGTGATTTTTGTCCGAATCCGCAGCACTGAAGAAAACCCCGTTTCGCTTTTATAGAAAACAATCAGCGTCCGTTCAACTATAAAGCCATTAAAATGTGTGCGCCATCACACAACATAATTACAATAATAATCTTGAACGCTACTGTAGGTGGAACAAAAAACCGAAGCAATAAAGGCGACGAAGAAAGAGATAGACCAAAAGGAACATGAGAAAACAACGTATGCGAAAATGAAATATATAAAAAGACAAAAAAATGCCACGATTATGTTTTGAATCATAAAATGAGTCGCTGATTTCATGACGAGTGTCCGTGAACTTCAATTCCAAATGCAGATCAAGTTCACTGCCGACCTAAACTGCTCGAGCGAAAGAAGCAGGCCACGACGAAAATTCATCACGAATTCATCAATCTCTTACAGTTATCTTTAGTTCGGTTTTTTATTTTATTACCAAAATTTAAACTTTAATGTCTTTGCCTACCCTCACCATTCTGATTGCATTTAATTTTATTTTTAACGTATTTATTTCTCATTGATTTCAAATAGAATTTCTCAGCTTATTACTTCCTTTTACAAAAAAGGAAGTATTGTATTAGCGAAAAAAATTTCACTCAAAAATCGGCCTTAATTTCCATTTTTCTCACCCCCGAATGAACGTTGAGTTTTCTTTTCGACCCGACCACACGTGGATATATGACTAGCAACCTACAGACACCCGAAATATCCATTTTGACGACCCCCGAGTTAATTACAACGAATTTTCTCGTGACGTCTGTATGTACGTATGTATGTGCGTATGTGTGTATGTGTATATGTATCTCGCATAACTCAAAAACGGTATGCCCTAGAAAGTTGAAATTTGGTACGTAGACTCCTAGTGGGACCTAGTTGTGCACCTTCAATTTTGGTTGCATTCGGATGTTCCTAAGGGGGTCTTTTGCCCCTTTTTGGGGGGAAATCATTATTATTTCGATGTATAATTTGTCGGACACTTGGCGATACATCGCCAGTCTTTTGGTCGCCAAGTTTTTTCGCCAACTTGGCGACAAATTTGGCGATTTTTTTTTTTTTTTTTTTTTTTTTTTTGAGCAATCACGATTGCTTATTGTTCTCATTTGACTGTTTTGATGTCCTATCTTTTTATTTTCCCACCGCCACCCTCTGCAGCACCACCGTCGACCGGCTCTTCACGATGCTGCTCCTATGGCGAAAGCCGTCTCCAGGTTGCATCCATGTCCTACACACACCCGCATACATACACAACTACACACACACACACGCACGCACACACACATACACACAACTACCCACACATTCATGCCTGCACACTGACACAAACACATATGCCTACACACACATACCCCCCCCCCACACACACATACACACATTCATATACACAACTACCCACACACTTATGCCAGCACACAGACAAACACACATGCCTACACACACATACACATACCCCTACACACAAACACACATACCCCCCACACACATACACACATTCATATACACAACTACCCACACACTTATGCCAGCACACAGACAAACACACATGCCTACACACACATACACATACCCCTACACACAAACACACATACCCCCCACACACAAACACACACGCCTACATGCACACACTCGTGATTGCGAAAAACATAATTTGAATTCAAGATGTCAAAATTCAAATTAATTTTTGTTTATTTTTTTAATTTGGTTTCAATCTGGCCATATTTAGATTGTTAACCATTGAATCACATTAAAACTGCCAATACTGGGAAAATTTATTTTTATAAAACATTTTCTTTGCTTCGGTTCGCTTGGAATGAAAGTATGTAAAGTGTTTTTTTCTTTTTTTTGTTCACTCCGAGGCACTATTATCTTTAAATTGGAGTAAAAGGAAGTCATGTGATGCACACATCAGCTCGTTTTTCATTGAAGTTCAATCCCTACTACGGTGAAACTTCGTTCATATTAACCATTCACATTAAACTCGAATTCTGTTTATTTAGTAATCACTCAAGTTTTTTTTTTTTTCTTATCACTTGAACCCTTCAATTATGTAATAGAAGCAGCACGAATTAGTAAGTCGACCTCAAGGAACTTTAGAAGTTACTGAGAGGTCGATTATCTAAGAGTACAAGTGAAGAGATGTATGAATAAGAAATCTAGTCAGTGAGATTAGATGTTTTTGGAGATGAGTTTGGAAGTTACTGAGAGGTCGATTATCTAAGAGTACAAGTGAAGAGATGTATGAATAAGAAATCTAGTCAGTGAGATTAGATGTTTTTGGAGATGAGTTTGGAAGTTACTGAGAGGTCGATTATCTAAGAGTACAAGTGAAGAGATGTATGAATAAGAAATCCAGTCAGTGAGATTAGATGTTTTTGGAGATGAGTTTGGAAGTTACTGAGAGGTCGATTATCTAAGAGTACAAGTGAAGAGATGTATGAATAAGAAATCCAGTCAGTGAGATTAGATGTGTTTGGAGATGAGTTTGGAAGTTACTGAGAGGTCGATTATCTAAGAGTACAAGTGAAGAGATGTATGAATAAGAAATCTAGTCAGTGAGATTAGATGTTTTTGGAGATGAAACACAAGTATGTATAATGTACATAGTAAATTCATTCAAACTAATGAAGTGTTTTACTTTTGTGCGATAAGTTAAAAACCATAAAAACTGTTTAAAACTGCAAAAATACCAATAAGAATGTCTACAATTCTGTGTCGTGTTTCGGGATCTTCTCCTGTATTCAAGGGCCACCTCTATTTTTAGGAACAAACATTTAGGTTAATAAAAAACATTAACGCAGACATGGTGTTAATTTTAGCCCTTCTATTATCTCACTCGGGTCTTTTTTTGAAAAATATTTTTCCCATGTGTTCTGAAGCCTATTGAATTCCTGAACCAAAATTTTCCTAGTTCAGCCAAAGCATTGTTTTATTAAGGGGTTACGGTACCTCAAAAATGATGAAACGATCAAAAAAAAAAATATTGCTTATTTCAAAACAAAAAACTGTTCTGAACACAGGGGAAAAGTTTCAATGCTTTAGTTCAAATATTTAAAAAGTTATGAGTGGTTTTAGGCCATGTTCCCTATGTGTTCTTATGCAAAAGAAAAACTTCAAATTGCTTTTTCTCGATGATGGTTTTTTTGTGTTTTCATGTCATTAGAATCCCTAAGGATATTTTTCTATTAAAGATACAGCTTTAAAGTAATACTTTTTGCAATTGGGATAACATATTTGACAAAACTGTGCATTGGATAAGCATTTTATAAATGACTCTAATGTTTAGAGCATGTTAAACCTTTAAAAACCAAATTAAAAAAAAAACTTTGATATTTTACATAATTAATCACAGAAAATTTTCGAATGAACTCATAAGCAAATGAATGCACAGATTTTTAGAGATGATTATAGTGATCGTTTTGCAAAAAACGTTTTTTTAATTCGTGCAAAAATAAAAAAGCCTTAGAGATTTTAAAAAGTTGAAATTTTCCTTAATTTTTTGAATTTTCAAAAAAAGTAGGCAATATTTTTAAATTTTGAAAATAAATGATTGATTACGAAATAAGTATGCATGTTATGGTTTCAAAGAAATATATAATTTACATAAATTAAAAGAAATTGCTTGAAAGGTATTGTGACCCCTTAAAAAATGAATTTTTGCACAGCTGTTTGACCATAAACATTTTAAGGGTGTTATGCTGGAGAGGAATAATAACCGTTTGTTACAATTGCAAAACTAGGTTGGGAAATTTTTACAAAATGGAATATGCTAACTCTTCCTATAAATGTTAACCGGCGTAGTAGCAGAATGTTTTCCAGCAGTCTTCGACGAACATAATAGTCTGAAACATTAGATTAATCGCAACACTTATTAGTCATGACCAAGAAATGCCTGAAACTCAGACGCTAAATTTAAAAATGCCGAGTTGACGGACTTATATAGAAGTTTGGTAAGACCTCATTTGGAGTATGCTGTTCAGTTTTGGTCTCCTTATCTTAAGAAAGATAGTAATGTATTGGAAAGGGTTCAAAGGCGGACTGCAAGGCTAATAAATGGACTTTCTCATTTAGACTATGATTCCAGGCTTAGAAGGCTAAAAATGTACAGTCTTGAGCCAAGAAGAGACCGAGGGGACATGATTCAGCTGTTTAAATTTATTAAAATGAAAGATGTTGCGGGGCTGAAGTTTAGCACTGAAAACAGGACAAGGGGACATTGTTTTAAGCTATTTAAATCTCAGGCTAACACGGATATTAGGAAAAATTATTATTATAGCAGGGTAGTGGAACCTTGGAACAGCTTACCGGAAGAGGTGGTAATGAACAAGGGAGTAGATAGTTTTAAGAGGGCCATTGATCTTCACTGGGGATTGTAAATTGACTAGGACCAGTCAAGCTGGGCCCAGAGCCTTTTGCTGGTCGTCACTTTTGTATTTGTATTTATGTAAAGGTTAGGTAACTTTTTGATTAAAGCATGGTGCGAAAAGAGAGGAATCATCAAAAATTCTTTTAACAACTGGTGACAAGAAGGTTTTTGTTTTATAACAAATTATTATAGGTATTTAAAATGTCTTGTATAACTCTAAACGTATTTTCCAAGTCAAGCTACTTTTAAAAACTTTCTACACTGTGAGATATTTTCCTGTCATTTCACGGTAAAAAGGACTGGCATCTATGTTGCCCGTACTTTTTACCGTCAAATCTTGTTTTACTGTAAAATTGTACGGTAAAAAAAGCAAAAACACTTCGGCTTGTTGAGCTGAACAAAAAGGAGGAAATGCGAGCAGCGTGGTTCGAACCCAGATAGCTTTGTTAGGAGTAGAGTTCGGAGTGAGCAGTCTGTGGTACAGAGTGTATGGGTTGGACGTAGGCTACAGGTTGGGTGAAAGGGAATGGGGAACTACAGTAAATCGGATGGTATACCAATTGGCGCCGCAATTCTTTGCTTTTTCTGGTAGAAGGGACTGTAAAAATTTCTCTGCTCTATTAACTCTCTATTTTACAGTAAATATTATCTAAGATTTTTAACAGTGTAATGTTCATGTAGCCTGGTGACCTCTTTTTGTGCCCTGGCTCTTTGCATCTTCAAAATCTTTTTGTTTCTTCCAAAATATGTGTGCATGTGGCGCTGCTCTAGTTCGTAGAGCTGTGAACTTGACAGTGATTACCTCTTTTTAACCGACTTCAAAAAGGAGGCGGTTATCAGTTCATACCGTATGTATGTTTTTTTTTTTTTTTTTGTCCACTCACAGCGTCTCATCTAGTGAACCGATTTTGACGATTATTTTTTTAATGGATAGAGGATGTCTCAACTTAGGTCCCATTACTTTGTTTGACCATATTTGTTCGTTAGAAAATAGTTATTCGCAAAAAACAGTAAATTTCATGCAATTTCCCTATTAAATGATTAAATATAAAACCCATTGTGATAAAAATTTGGTGCCATACAACAGTAACATTAATAGTAATTGTAATGATAATTTTGAATGAAGGCTTCTCTGAAGCAAGCATCCATTCCAGATATGATGAAAGATAAATTTCTAGTACCAATCGGTTAAAGTTTCAGGCGTGTTTATAGTTTTTTTTTCAGTATGGAGCATTTTTATGAAAAAAATAAGGTGAAGTCTCGTCATGATAATTTCATACTATTTCTGAAAGACATTTACACTAAAAAGAATGAAATAAAAAAAAAAATTGAGAAAAAAATAGAACCGACTTCAAATTGCTCTAAAAAAGGAAAAATAATTTTATTCTTTAAACACATCGATAGTACTTTTAAACATAATTTTTGAAGTTGGCGCAAAAACGATAGACGAAATCATTCACAACCATAACTCAACTACAACTATAAATTTAACCAGGCCCAGTTTCTTCACTACCACATACATTATGCATTGATAACAGCCTATTTGAGTAACGATATAAATGTTTCGTTCCTAACTTTGGATGATTTTCTGGAAAATATATGAACGAAGCATGGTTGCACTGCATTTTACTTTCTGTTTTTGCGCCAAATTCAAAAATTATGTTTAAAAGTACTATCGATGGTGTTTAAAGAATAAAATTATTTTTCCCTTTTTAGAGCAATTTGAAGTCGGTTCTATTTTTTTCTCAAAATTTTTTTGGAGAGTTGAGAGGAAACAGGTCGGCTTATTGGCGCGGATTTGAATTGGAATACTGCTACGAAAGTATCCCATTTCAACTGAGCGCCAATGACCCTTGCCTCTTACGCGAAAAATAGGTAAACTTTGCTCATGTTATCACACTCTAGCCGATTTCTACTCGCACTTGACCGGCTAATTCTCCTGACAACGCAAATAATGTTTAAGATGTTTGCGTGATAGAACTTGTTCACAGTTCAAGCGAGGTACATGGTTAACGAACTTTGACATGAAAAGAAAATTTCGGATTCTTGAAGATGTCTGCGAATGAGGCTAATAATTCGAATGTAGTAATATAACGTCTGCACTTTTTAGCACATGGCTAACAATATGCGGAACAAAAACAAGTGCAGTAACTCAGGATCAAAAAGTCGATAACTTCATCCCTAACTTGGTGTTGACACCTATTTTTAATTTTGCGGAATCATTCGGAACTTAACTTTTCTGCTTTTAAAATTTGACAGATTCTAGAAGAAATGTTTTTTTTTTTTGAGCAATCACGATTGCTTATTGCTTTGATTTGATATTTTTTGGCGTCCTATCATTTTATTTTCCCACCGCCACCCTGCAGCACCACCGTCGACCGGGTCCTCACGATGCTGCACCTATAGCGAAAGCCGTCTCCAGGTTGCATCCATGTCCTACACACACGCGCATACATACACAACTACACACACACACATACACACACATACGCATACATACAGACACCGCATGACATACGCATACATGCATACACACACAAAAACATACACACACACATACACACAACTACCCACACATTCATGCCTGCACACAGACACAAACACATATGCCTACACACATACACATACCCCCCCCCACACACATTCATACACACAACTACCCGCACACTTATGCCAGGACACAAACACACATGCCTACACACACATACACATACCCCCTACACAGAAACACACATACCCCCCACACACAAACACACATACCCCCCACACACAAACACACACGCCTACATACACACACTCGTGATTGCGAAAAACATAATTTGAATTCAAGATGACAAATTCAAAATATATTTTTTTTTAAACTTTCCAATCAAGAAATAGGTTAGAAACCTAACCAAGAGCCTACGAGAGTCGCACTGTTTCCGCTACAGGGTGAACAGGTGTGAAAAGTGGACCAGAGAACACACGAATAGCGTCATAAAAAAAGCTGAAATAAAAAAAAAAAAAAAAAAGCTGACGTAAAATCGCCATCGTTATCGAAGATCAAGTCTTAAGTCTAAATATAAAGACTTGGCGAGAAATTAAAAGATTTGACCGTCTGCATGGGGCAGGACATCCTGCAAGGGATGCTCTCTAAATTTGGTGACTTTTCTTAAAAATTCGGAAGACCTCCTATTTGTAGAAAGGGGACACGAGCCCAAAGAGTGTCCAGAAACCTGTTTTACTGTTTCGATTTCTATTCTTTTAAATTGCTTTCATTCTTCCACTATCGTATTGCGAAGTACATTTTTCGAAGTGAAAATTAAAAGTGATTCGTCATCTTCAAAAATTTTAAATGGATGTTATGACATAATTTTCAGTCTAGAACTTTGCTAGCTTAAAATGTAAAATATCTAAAACAACCTTTTTGTTTCTAAGATCGTATTCTAGATTATCGGTCGGACACAGAGACTGATTTACGGCAGGGCATTCGGGGCCCGGGGCACCAAAGGAAAGGGGGCACCAAATTTCTGTCATCATTTTTTTTAATTTAGGAACCAGTGTTCAGGGCCTCCAACTAAAGGGAACAAAAAAATTTTGTCATTTGACATTTTTATTATTAAATGAAAGCATATTAGCCAATTGTGTAGAACTATCATTTTCGTTATTGAAGAGAATTAAGGGTCTTTTGCGTACTCTCATTTCTGATGGTAAATTATCTTTATTAGCTCTATTATCAATAGAAAGAAGTTTGACCTACAACTTGATTATGAGGACATTATAGATGAATTTACTATAAGAAAACAAAGGAGAAAATATATAAAGAATCATTGATGCTCAGAAAGCACATTATGCTTTCCATACACCTTTACCATTTGTATCATAATTTTTCCATCTGCAACTGTAAAAAAAAATTTTAATAGGAAAACCTTAAATTTATTTTAGATTTATATTAAATGAATTCTTTACAAAACATCTTAATTATTAACTTTTTTCGTATGAAATCGGTATTTTAAAGTTTTCTTTCTATCAAAATAATATCCAACACTTACCATCATAATTTTTGTGTGTGGGGGGGGAGCACCAGGTGTGTAAATCGGTCCCTGGTCGGACACTATTTATGTTTCCAAAGAAAACTAATAGTTGAACAGCATAATTCAACGTATAAAAATGGTATATATGCAATTAATCTTTTCTAAAATAAATAATTGCTAAATAAGACATTAAAAGGCTGCTAAGCAAAAGCGTTTTTTATCTCAAAATATCAATCTGAAAGTCGAAAAGAATTTTGTCATTCCCCATTGCTTCGTAATCAGGAGTTAGGATGATATTATTGGTAGTAAGCATCCTCCAATGTTCTCATCTAGACTGCAGTTTAATTTGATGGTATTCAATGAAGGAAATAATAATTCACACAAGTGTGGAATCGAAACACGATTTTTATTTTATGCACTGACAGTACCCGCACAGCAAAGTCCGAGCCAGGAATTTAAAGGAAGAATAAGTTAAAATCTCCCCCCCCCCCCTGCCGAATCTAAAATAATCTATTTCTTAAACTAAAATGCTTACGAACCCTTCAAAAAACCTGTAAAAATTTCTTTTCGATTTCAAATAATTCAGCAAATAAAATGGTGAAAGAAGACATTTTATGAGGTTAACAGTTGCTTTCAAATGTAAAATAATCCAGGAATTCCATTGCTTGTCGCCTAACTCGCCCAGCGACCATGCTACCGTGATCCAGCCGATTAGCGAGCGAAGCGAACTCCGATCGATTAGAAGTCCGATATTTTTTAACGAAAACATTTGAGCGCAATTCCCGCTCTTTCCTTTCCCGCAGCAGAAAAAGAACGTAATTAAAAAAAAACACAGCGCCAACTAGAACAAAAAGGAAATCCTGCTCCCCCGTCCCTCCCAGGAAAAAGATTTTAACTTAAATATTCAATGCAATTAGTCCAAAATTAACATTCCAAACAACCCAGAGGAAAAAAGTTTTAAATTAAAGTACGCATATCAAATACAACAAAACGAAAAAATCGAATTAGTAGACTTTCTTTCTCTTGGTGCTTATTGCACGGGTTTATTTTGATGAGGACTACAATCTGAGTGTCTTGCCTTCGTTACGCATCATATATTTTTTTATTACAGTACAGAATTTATATAAAGAACACATAAAAGAATTTACATCAGAAAGAGGGGAAAGTACATCCGGAGCGAGGGTGTCTTGACCCACCGCTTCAAGTGGGAGCAGCAATCGCTTCTACCATTCGGCCACTGAGACCCCAATTAGTAGACTTAGTAAATAAAAAATTCAGGCAGTGAAAACTACCTGCATTTTTCGCACGCAGGTAGCGTGCGACACAGTGTGCGACACCCAGCGTGCGCCGATCCCGAACTGACAAAATGGCAACTGGTTTTTGAAATGGTACTTTTGATTACTGTCATGTGTTTAGTGACACTCCCAAGGTTAAGACAAATCAATTGACGTAAGAATTACCAAAATTGGCCAAGGCGTTTAGCCTGTAGAATGCCACATAGAAATGGACATGCATACATAGACTGATTAACACATTACCCTCCTTTGCATCGCGCACGTGCAATCGGGTAAAAGCATTTTCATCATAGCATTTACTCAATTAAAATGCGTGCAATTCATTTAAACTAAAACTATATACTATCAACTATAGTATACTATCCTGTACAATGAATTGCATGACAAAATCGTTTTGATGATGAAAAAGTTTTTATTAGTACTCTTGTGGCCTTTTTTAAACAAAGCGCTGCAAGAAACCGCTTCATTGTCGGAGCTAAGGTAGAATTTGCAGTAGCGATAAGGTCAGTTAATAGCATACAGAGACTGTGGTTTCGGCCTTGTTTTAGGCTCATCCGGTCTGTAAATGCCATAGCACAGCTCAAGGCAGATATTTGATTAGATATTTCATAAAACACACTTTTTGGGTACAATATATATTGTAAATTTTTTGAAAAATATAAACTGATTTGGTAATATTAACTTTTCTTAAGGGCTCGTTCAATGTTCTGTTTTTTCTACCATGGCCTACTGATGAATTACGGTACGGATATTTGATGAATTACGGTAAACATTTTTTCAGAATAAACGTAAAATCTAACATTGAAGCTGTCTTATTTACGGGATAGATTAGTTCTTAAACATTGACAGAACTGTCATTACCGTCATACATTTTTAGTCTACCATACCCTTCGAAATTTTTTCCACTAATTTTGTTTTTACTACAATTCTTCTTTATTAACGAATCGTCAGTTCATTTCGTCAATAAAGACCTGTGTACTCTTATTTTGAGTTCATGACAGTTACTAAAACTTGAAAGTGAAACGCTGAAGCATTTCAATTATTAGAAACTATAAAAGCGAGAAAGTCAACATCCTGAAAAAAAAAGGTCTTGCCAGCACATCAGAAATACAATAGAACCTCATTAATCTGTACAAATAGGGAATCCAGTTTGTGCGAATTAATGGAAGTACGATTTAAACAAAATAACCGAAAAATTGGGCCAAGGTACATAAAGTAAAAATTGTGTTTTGAATTCTAGAGAATAAAACATTAAACTGAAGAGACAATTTTAAAAATGCATAACAAAAAAACAAAATAGGGCCTACAAAGATTCGTTAGTACGCTAAATTGCATTTTATTTCATTTAAATGGCTATCCGGATTAATCAAAATCCAGTTTAATTGGGTTTGGATTAGTGAGGGGTTAAAGTATTGAATTGAAATTGAAATACTACTAACAATGTGTTGTATTCTAATCAGATATTCAAATAGGTAAAACATTTCATCATTATAACTCAATCTCGAAAGGCCAAGGCCACTCTGACGTCATACTCATCCTTCCCACAATTCATTTCTTCCCCTCTTCAATAGTTTGTTGTCTTTGTTCTCTAGATATAGTGTTAGTGTATCTGTTTTGTGCCGTATGTATATATTTTATAATATGTGTATGCATTTAGTTTTAGTCATTCCTAATTAAATCTTTACGTATTCTTCGTCTATTCGTCTATTGACTATTAGCAAGTTCTTCCTGCATTCAGAAACTCAACTATCACACCACTGCCTATCGAGAAGGAAAAAAGTAAGCCAACCTTTCCTTACAACAACATGGCCAATATATGCGCAGACGCAGACAAGTGCATCCGACAAAAAGCTATCGTCGCGTAAGGATACTATACGTCATAAAAGAAGCCAAGTAGCTGAGCAAACTGAAAATTGCTTGACGATTTTCCTTTATTACATTCCCTATTACGAGTCGGGAATTGTATGAATTAACCGGTAAATGTGATAAATATGGCTAAGCATTCAATAATTTATCACATTTACTAATTTTAGTGGAGATTGTGGACAATAGGGTGGCCCGAAAAAAGGAAATTTTCGAGAAGCAACTTCTAGTAGCAAAAAAAAGTTGTGTATTTCCATCCTAAACATGGGGAAAATAATGAAAAAGTTAATATTTATGTCTTCAGATCGCGCATTAGGAGCAAAGTTTGGAATATTTTTCAAATATTTTTATAAAAATCCAAATGTGCAAAATTTTTGTTCTAATGCCGTTCGCGCATAAGCCGCAAAGTCACGTGAACTTAACCAAAAATTGACGTTTTTAGCTTATTTTGCACATTGTAGTATTTCTTCTTTTAGATCCCAGTTATGTATTTTTTTTACATTAAATGTGCATCAAACAGCTCTTGACTGAAAATGCAATTGTATTTTATTGCATTTCGGAACCCACCACAAGTAGATGGATGCACTTTGTTTTTCCCAAAAGTAGTTTTGTGCTTGCAAAGTAACTTACATTCCCAATAACTATATGATTTTAAACAATTTTGTACGTTTGGAGCAAGATTTGAACCTGAACTTACGACTCAGTTTTGGCACTGATCTTTCCCGAATAAAAAGTTTTTCATACAAATCCATCTTTTGCGTCTAATACCTCAAATGAATTTCTACAGATTCACTAACCAGTTCTACAGTCTTTTCACCTGCCCGAGTGTGATCTGGGAATTTTAAAATGCATACTTAAGCAAATGTATCGTTACTAGTTCGTGATAAAATATCCTTGTTTTACGCATCATCACTGAAGTGGAGGAAAATAAATAAGTTGATCAATTAATCAACTGTTATATTTCGAAACTTCAAATATTAATATTGGTGATGAAATTTTCTCAAAGCTACAAAAGTGTTTCGTGATGGGTCATCTTTTGCGTTGTGTACCATACAGTTATCCAATTCCTTTATGTTTCGTCTCTTGTCCACGGCCACAATAATGTTACAAATTCTGTAAATATTAGTCATTTTTGTGATTATTTTGTCGTAATCTAGCTAAATTTGTCGTTTATTAAATTATCTGTCACCTAAAATTATTGTAGTAACGTAACCTGTAAATAGTTCCCTGTAATGAATATACAGCCCCCGTACATTCGGCTGAAGTATACGGTCCCCTCATTTCTGAATGATAAAATTTGTGAATGAAAGAAATAAAATAACGGTCTACGATTTTCGGGAATCTTTTGGAATATTGTGGAAACTTTTCGATGTGTATAAATAGCGGCCCGCATGATAAAAAGTCAGTTTCGAGTTAGTTTTTTGCTTGTGAATCGTTGCAGCGGAACGCTGGAGAGCATTTATTGCTCTGTTTTGTGAAGCCTTTTGAGCTGTATTTTTGCTCATTTGGATGTAAATACGTGTGTAACCGTTGAGTTTACGGTGTTGAGTGACATTTGCTTAATTGCTGATGATTAATTTAGCAGTTGTTGACGATCTTTCCTGTACATAGTGTAAATAAATTTCCTGTGTTTTTCTCAAGAACTGTGTCGTCCTTTCAAGAAAGTTGGAAGTCGCACCGGATCCCTTACAATAACAATTTCTCAGAAAAGTAAGCATTTCTTTGAATCACCAGATCCGTGATGTTTAAAGGATCATCAAACACCTGACTTGCAAATTTTGTAACATTAAATAAATGTACAGGTTCATGTTTCACGGACGATTGTTCTTTTCTTTACATTCTAATTTTATCGAACCATTTTAAAGATATAATTTACAAGTGTTCTCATTCCGTTAGTAGCTTAGTTTTAAAAATATACAGACCCAGTACTCCGTTAGCACTTAGCACTTGTTAACGAATGCTAATGACTGAAAGGTCTTGGTTTTGGGAGTTCGAGATTAATATCACATTTTTATTTCTGTATTACATTGACAGTATACTTTTGCTCGCTTTTTAAGTCAGTTTAAAAATTTCGATTTATCCGACGGAGTTTTATCTAAGTTAATTGTATATAATTATGCAAAAATAGTTGAAGCTTCACCCATAATTCAGTGTATGTTCCTCCTTTACATTCCGGTTGTTGAAAGGGTTATTTAACGTACTTCAACCCTTGTAATACTAAGTATTCCAACTTCAAACCTCGATCGAAACTGAAACTTGTTTAAAATAGTATAGTTATTGTGCATGTATTTTTTTTTTACAAATGTATAAGTTAATAATTAGTCTTCTTGGAAATGGCAGGGTGGAACACAAAGCATCCACCTACTTGTGGTGGGTTCTGGGTTGTTAATGCAGTAAAATACGATTGCATTTTCAGTCAAGAGCTGTTTGATGCATACTTATTGTTAAAAAAAAAAAAAACACACAACTGGGATCTAAAAGAAAAAATACTACAATGTGCAAAATAAGCTAAAAACGTCAATTTTTGGTTAATTTCACGTAATTTTGCGGCTTATGCGCGAACTAAAAACTGCAAAAGAATGTAAATATTTTCAAAGATATGTGAAGAAAGTGTAAAAAGGGAGCATGTAAACGGTATTAGAACAAAAACTTTGAACATTTGAATTTTTATAAAAATATTTGAAAATTGACCATTTTTTACCTTTTTTCCACACTTTGCTCCCAATGCGCGATCTGAAGACATAAATATTAATTTTTTTCTATATTTTTCCCATGTTTAGGATGGCAATACACAACTTTTTTTTGTTATAAGAAGTTGCTTCTCGAAAATTTCCTTTTTTTGGCTCACCTAATTAAAATGCAATTTAGCGCAATAATTAATCTTTGTAGGCAATTTTTTTTCTTATGCGTTTTAAAACTGTTCTCTTCAGTTTTATGTTTGAATTAAAAACACAATTTTCACTGCGTACAGTAGTTTGTTTACGTACCTTGGCTCAATTTTTCGGTTATTTTGTTTAAATCGTATTTCCATTAATTCGCACAACCTGGATCCCCTATTTGTACAGATTAATCAGGTTCTATTGTATTTCTGTTGTGCTGGCAAGCCCTTTCTTTGGGGATATTTGTTTTCTCTCTTTTATAGAGTTTCTAATAATGGCCGATATGCTTCAGCGTTTCAATTTCAAGCTTTAGTAACTGTCATTAACTCAAAAAAAAAAAAAAAAAGTACACAGGTCTTTGTTGACGAAAGAAAACTATGACGATTCGTCAATAAAGGTGAACTATAGCAAAAACAAAATTATTGGAAAAAAGTAGTAGAAAATTTCCGAAGGGTATGGTTGACTAAAAAGATATGACGTAATGACAGTTCTGTCAATATTTAAAAACTAATTTACCCCGTAAATAAAACAGCTACAATGTTAGAATTTACGTTTATTTTGAAGAAATGTTTACTGTAATTCATGAAGCACATTTTTATCAGTAGGCCATGGTGGCAGAAATAGAATTTAAAACTAGCCCTTAAGAAAAGGTACATAAGTAATACTACCAAAGCAGTTCATATTTTTCAATATAATTTTCAATATATATTGTACGCAAAAAAGTGTGTTTTATGAAATATCTAATGAAAATAAAGTAAAAAAAGTGTTCTTTAACTCTTTTATTTAGTTTGAAATATATATAGTATGTTTCAACAGCCATCACGACGTTTCCTAATTAACTACGTATTTTCAAAACAGTTGAAAAAATTTTCCCTTCTTCGGAATTAAGACCTTATTCGGAAAATTTATTACATTCCCCTTTACGAGTCGGCGATTGTAGAGAATAAAAAAAACAGTAGATTTGAACACTTTTATTTAGTTTAATGGTGATTATGTCATCCGGGGCGGCAATTTGTAGTGCACCCACCCTCGTCTGAACACTCCAAAAAAGAAAATGTTTAAGCAAACATGAAGTTCATACAATTGTCAGAAATAAATTTCAATTTTTATAGTTAATTGAAAACTTACCTTAAAAGGAAAGTAAAATTATGAACGCATTTTATAAAATTGCCCCCGCAATACTGTAATAAATTTTCTTTAAAATTCGATAAACTAAGCATTTTATGGTTTTTTGGGGGAAATTTCTAAGAATTGCAGTATTTATTTATTTTTGAGCAATCATGATTGCTTATTGTTCTCACTTGACTGTTTTGATGTCCTTTGATTTTATTCCCCCCCCCCCCCGCCACCCTCCGCACCATCACCGTCGACCGGCTCCTCACGATGCTGCACCTCTAGCGAAAGCCGTCTCCAGGTTGCATCCACGTCCTACACACACGCGCATACATACACAACTACACACGCACACATACACACACACAAACACATACACACACAAACACATACACACACGCATACATACATACAGACACATACACACACACAAAAGCATACACACAACTACTCACACATTCATGCATACATACAGACACCTACACATACACACAAAAACATACACACAACTACCCACACATTCATGCTTGCACACAGACATAAACACATATGCCCTACACACACATACACATAACCCCCCACACACATATTCATACACACAACTACCCACACACTTATGCCAGCACACAGACACAAACACACATGCCTACACACACATACACACAACTACCCACACATTCATGCCTGCACACAGACACAAACACATATGCCTACACACACATACACATAACCCCCCACACACACATTCATACACACAACTACCCACACACTTATGCCAGCACACAGACACAAACACACATGCCTACACACACATACACATACCCTCTACACACAAACACACATACCCCCCACACACAAACACACACACCTACATGCACGCACTCGTGATTGCGAAAAACATAATTTGAATTCAAGATGTCAAAATTAATTTTTTTTTAAATTTATTTTTTACTATTTTGACTTTCTTCCCCTCCTCTCCAGAAAGGTGTAATCTGGAGTGCACCGCCCCCTCCTTCCCTTCCCGTAATGACGCTTCCGATTACATTATTTATGATATATCATCTAATTTGTTTGTTCTAAGAGATTTAATCCAAGTAAAGAAAAGCAAAATCAGTTTTATTACTTTTTTTGATTGAAATATTTTTGTAAGCTTTGATAGATATCAAACCTTTGTTTTAATTGTAAAAGCAATTTTTCGTGTTGAAAATATTGTTTTTTAATTAAACCCTCGTTACTCTACAGCAGCGGTTCCCAACCTTTTCCTTTATGCGAAACTCCGAATTCCAAACTCTGAAAGAAGTTGGCAAACCCCTTGTAACAAGCAAGAAAAAAAAAAAAAAAATGCGCGCACGCACACACATAAACAATAAAAATCTGGGAGATTTTTTTTAGTTCGATGCTGCTCCATAGTTTATAACAAGAGCGGCACCATAACTGCAAAATATAGAATTACAAATATTGCTACGAACTAAAATGATCGCCAAAAAATGAATGCAAAACAAATTTAACAAAAAATAAACACCATGGTGGTTCGGCGTTGAGCTTCAATCAACTTTTTTAAAAAATTGAAAATGGGATATTTATGGAACAAAGACGCCAAAGGGAGAGAGAGAGATTAGCTGAAATTTTTCTCACACAAGGGTACATTTATCTCTATTATCACTAAATCAGAAGTCAGAGAAAGAATGATCTTAAAAATACCTTTCAAGGAACTAACTCTCTCAGATTAAGTAAATGAATTTTTTTCTTATAGTAAAATGAGAAAGATTTGTAGGTTTAAATCTTCTTGAAAAGGACTGCGAGCCTAGCTGTTTGATAAAGATAGATTGCGTGCATTAATCGTTTGATTGCTGAAGAATTTTCTTGTAAGTACGCTATAAGTGCGGAGTAAAATGCGTATATTGAAAAATAGTAGAAGCGTCTATGTTCAAAATACGCATTTGCTCTAATTTTTACAGAAAAGGTAATTTTTAACAAAACAAATAATTTTTTGCTCACTTACCATAAAGGACATTTTCTTCAGAAATTTCATAAATTCCTTATTTACATAGAGCGCAAATTAAGTTACACGGTTAAATTCTGCTGATTTTTTTTTTTTTTTTTTACTGCGTAAACTTCACACTGCAAAACTTTCTATAGTAATTAAGAGCCATTGTCTGTAAGAATCAGGCAGTTTAAAGCATTAGTGATTGTTGACATTTTTAATTTTTTTTATTTTCAAATATGTTGTTCCTCATCATGAATGTATTGTAAATCCGAAATTTGAGCTTTGTCTGACTCACCGTTTTTGAGAAAATAATTTTTCTTGTTTAGGGGGCGTGGCACATTTTTGCTGGTTTTTCAAATTTGAAGATTTTAATGTGCTTGTTGCTTGAAGCGTCTTTATAATGACGTGGATTTTTTAATTCCATATTAATATATGGTCTTGTTAGATACTGTTACAGCTGTCAAATCGGTGACACTACGAGGGCGACGCCCACAAACTCCGTTTAAAAATGACCGAAAATGAATTTTTTTCTATATTCAAGGCCAATTTTCTCAAAGCGCCTTCATGATGACACCAACATTTTTAGATCATTTTCTAGTCACATTTACATACACCAAAAATATGTATCAAAATCGGTGTCACTATAAGGGCGCCAGAAGATACTGGAGCTTTTATTCGATAAATTTCACAAAAACACAAATATTTAGAATCTAATCACAACTGTCACCTTCATAGCAGATATCTGATACTACATTAGGTTGATAACCAACATGTTTGTCTAACATTTGCACAAAAAAAATCGGTGTCACTCCTATTATTTTTGGAAATATAATCGTTCCAAGTTAGTACGTTATGGCGTTTTGTTTTATATTTATTTATTTAATATTTTCACACCCAGATTTTTTTTTTTTGAACATATTTATTTTTAATTTAATACAAAGAAGTGTACCTTATAACATAAACAGCTTTTGGCAGCAAGAGAGTATTTTTCCTGAATAGAAAATGCCCGTTTTGATATAGGTACCAGGTGGGTCTATTGTGCATAACATATCTAGATTATTATACCAATACTCGTCTTGTTTTTCCGGCAAAACAAATATATTTATTCCAATTGTTCTTGACATGCATTTGATCTAAACTTGCAAATGGTCAACTTCTACTATTTTTCTGGGATACCATGTTTTCCCATGCTTTAATGCTACAAAATTAGCAGTTTTCAATAAAAGATGACCGTCTTTCTGAAATTGGTTGATTTGATTCTTAATGTTTTCTTCGTTTTGGTCTACGTTATCCTCAAATTCAGTAACTTCGAACGATTATATTTCCAAAAATAATAGGAGTGACACCGATTTTTTTTTGTGCAAATGTTAGACAAACATGTTGGTTATCAACCTAATTTAGTATCAGATCTCTGCTACGAGGGCGACAGTTGTAGTTAGATTTTAAATATTTGTGTTTTTGTGAAATTTATCGAATAAAAGTTCCAATATCTTCTGGCGCCCTTATAGTGACACCGATTTTGATACATATTTTTGATGTATGTAAGTGTGGCTAGAAAATGATCTAAGAATGTTGGTGTCATCATGAAGGCGCTTTGAGAAAATTGGCCTTGAATATAGAAAAAAATTAAATTTCGGTCATTTTTAAACGGAGTTTGTGGGCGTCGCCCTCGTAGTGTCACCGATTTGACAGGTGTAACAGTATCTACCAAGACCACATAGTAATATGGAATTAAAAAATCCTTGTCATTGTAAGGGCGCTTCAAGCAACAAGCACATTAAAATCTGCAAATTTGAAAAACCAGCAAAAATGTGGCACGCCCCCTAAACAAAAAAAATTATTTTCTCAAAAACGGTGAGTCAGACAAAGCTCAAATTTCGGATTTACATTACATTCATGATAAGGAAGAACCTATGTGAAAATAAAGAAAATTAAAAATTCCAACAATCACAACCTGCCTGATCCTTACAGACAATGGCTCTTAATTTTCGATACTTCCTTCGGTTTTCTTGGGTTGCTAGCTATTCTTTCCCATTTTCGACAATAAAGCTCGAAGTAAATTGTAGAATATGTAGTGTGAAAATTATAGCAACAAACAACAGCGTGATCTCATTTTTGACTCAACACAAGAGCAGAGCGACAGCTCTTCCTCGTACTCAAACTAATGGTAAAGAAACTAAACATCAAAATATTTTAGACGCTCGCATATGCTCTATGTAGTCTTTTCATCAAGTTTAATCTATCTTTCCGATCAAAAGCTTCTGAGGAAACGAACGCTTTCAAATTATATCATCTGAAGACATTGTATTCATAAGTAGAGCTTTTTCAGCATGGCTATCATTCTCAATGGAAGTGCTAAAACCAGTGCTTTGCAATGATAGACTAAATTATTTAAAAGTAAAATATGTCAGGAAGTACGCAAATATTTTAATGATAAAAGTATCGGATGTGCGAGAGACAAATAAATAAAAAAGGAGCAAAATTCGCTTGAAACCGCTTGAACATGAGACCTCATCAGAAACAGGCATGTTAAAACTTCGCCATTACAATATTTTTTTCGCGAACCCCCAAGGGGTTGGGAACCGCTGACTCTGCAAAAATATTCAAATTTATTACATTTCCCATCACGAGTCGGGGGTTGTATAAATAAATCGGTAAATGTGAGAAATATTAAATACTTGATCACATTTACCTAGTTTATTGGTGATTGTGCATAATCACCGGAATTATTTTGTAGTAAGTTACCGCCCTAAAGCCTAGGCTAAGGCAGAAATACTTAAAATACACCGCCAGCTCAGTTATTCCATCCGAGGACTGCAGTTTCGTGCTTTCTAGCACTCATCAGCCCGGAATAGGAATCACATGAGCTGGAGGCGACCTGTAGTTACCGGTAACTGTAACTGTAAGTTACCGTTTAGGGCGGTAACTTACTATAAAATATCTTAGCTTTGCCATCAATCTTTGAGTTGAACCGCACCATTGCTGCGGTCGCTCATCTGGTTTGCTAATTCTGCATTAGCTACCAGTTTGTTTGGCTCTCTTGGCTCCCTTGAGAGATTTTTCGCCTCCAGCTCATGTGATTCCTATTCCGGGCTGATGAGTGCTAAAAAGCACGAAACTTCAGTCCTCGCACGGAATAACTGAGCTGGCGGTGTATTTTAAGCACCGGTAATTATGTACAATCACCAATTTATCCCATTTACCGTAACATAGGGTAAACGCTCTAGTAATCGGCCATTTAAGAGAACGGTGGTGTGTTGTTGGTTTTTCTTAACCTACAAATTTCAGCAATCAATACAACAATAAAAACATTGTAAGGCTTTAGGCTCTACCTTTCTGATAAGGATTCACTAACTTATTTCTGGAATAAAAACGTTTTTATTTTAAAAACCAAGCTATTGCTAATACGAGAAAATGCTCCAGTAGTCGGTCATAGAAACCCAATCCTCGGCCATGCATGACCCAGTGGTCGGCAGTTTCATTTTCGTTACTCTTATGGGGTGTGAGTGAATAAATTTAAACAAAATTGAATGCGAAACTTACAGCACTAATTATTCCTTACAAAACTAATTATTCCAGTAATTACGAAAGCATTCTGCCCTTTTGATGTCTTCGTAACGTTTATCTTTATATTATCTTCCAAACTGCAATCAATTTGAATATGCATCAAATGCAACATGCAATAATTTTGTTGAGCAATCACGATTGCTTATTGTTCTCACTTGACTGTTTTGATGTCTTATTATTTTATTTTCCCATCGCCACCCTCTGCGCCATCACCGTCGACTGACTCCTCACGATGCTGCTCCTAGAGCGAAAGCCGTCTCCAGGTTGCATGCATGTCCTACACACACGCGCAAACATACACAACTACACACACACACGCACACACACACATACACAAACAAACACACACAGTTTTTCATCTCTGTCTGTCGCTGTAAGGACATCTGATTTACGTTTTGTTTTCTATGCATCTTTAGCTGAATGTAAGAAATGTAAATGCATGTGGTATGACTTGCGTCATGGAGCATGCTGTAAATAAATTATTTAATAAAAAAAAAACACACACACACACATACACACAACTACCCACACATTCATGCCTGCACACAGACACAAACACACATGCCTACACATACATAAACATATCCCTACACACAAACACACACGCCTACATACACACACTAGTGATTGCGAAAAACATAATTTGAATTCAAGATGACAAAATTCAAATAAATTTTTTTTTATTATTATTTATCTTCTACATCAGCAGTTTTTAACCTAGGGGAAAGGCAGGGGGGATCGCAGAAGAATATCAAAGGGGGTGTTAGGTTCTATCGCATAAAGTTAAAATTTAAAACAAAGTGACATTCGGTTTTATGGTCACATGGGAATATAAAATAAGTGTCAGCCCTCTGATTAAAGATGTGAAACTGACTAATGTGCACTCCAACCTCATCTGGATCATGAATTACCTCAAAACGAGCTGATGTGTGCATCACATGACTTCCTTTTACTCCAATTTAATGTCATTTCCCCATCATTGGCAATTTTAATGGGATTCAATTGCTTACTCTCTAAATATCACCAACAGAGGCCAAATTGAAACCAAATTTAAAAAAAAATCGCCCAATTTGTGGCTAAGTTGGCGACAAAACTTGGCGACCAAAAGACTGGCGATAAAATGCCAAGTGTCTGACAAATTATAACACAACTTGAGTTTACATCGAAATTAACAATGATTTCCCCCCAAAAAGGGACAAAAGACCCCTTAGAAACATCTGAATGCAACCAAAAAGGAAGGTGCACAACTAGATCCCACTAGGAGTCTACATACCACATTTCAACTTTCTAGAACGTACCGTTCTTGAGTTATGCGAGATACATACACACATACACACATATGCACATAAGTACATACGGACGACACGAGAAAATTCGTTGTAATTAACTCGGGGGTCGTCAAAATGGATATTTCGGGTGTCTGTAGGTTTCCTAGGCATATATCCACGTGTGATCGGGTCGAAAAAAAAAACTCAACATTCATTCGGGGGTGAGAAAAATCCGAAATTAAGGCCAATTTTTGAGTAAAAATTTTTTCGCGATTACAATGCTTCCTTTTTTTGTAAAAGGAATTAAAAATTTTATTCAATCCTTTTAATCTTGGATACTCCCCCCCCCCTAGCGAAAAATGTTTCTGTTTTAATTGTTTATGTTAACATAAAGACTGAACAAAAGAGTTGATAGAATTCATGAACGGATAAAGAGCGAATTATTGATCGATATGATTGACCCTAGGCTGGTCCAAGTTCATTAGAACGAACCTTCAACGTACCGAACATAAAACTAAAATTGAAGTTTTTGAAATAATTTCACTTCAAAACAATGCAGGTAAAAATCCGTTTGCGTAAAAAATTAGTAGTCAAAGTCACATCTAAAAGAAAATTTATCACAAACGAGCTGACAAATACTTCCTTTTACTCCACTTTAATGTCATTTCCCCATTATTAGCAATTTTAATGTGATTCAATTGTTTACTCTCTAAATATCACCAACAGTGAGTGGCCAAATCAAAACCAAATTTTAAAAAAAATCACCAAATTTGTCGCCAAGTTTGCGAGAAAACTTCTTCGCGACGAAAAGACTGTCGATATCTCGCCAAGTGTCCGACAAATTATAAACCACTTGAGTTTACATCGAAATTAACAATGATTTCCCCCCAGAAAGGGGCAAAACACCCCCTTAGAAACATCCGAATGCAACCAAAAAGGAAGGTGCACATGTAGACCCTACTAGGAGTTTACGTACCAAATTTCAACTTTCTAGGACATACTGTTTTTAAGTTATGCGGGATACATACACACATACATACGTACATACAGACGTCACGAGAAAATTCGGTGTAATTAACTCAGGGGTCGTCAAAATGGATATTTCGGGTGTCTGTAGGTTCCTAGGCATATATCCACGTGTGGTCGGGTCGAAAAAAAAAATCAACATTCATTCGGTGGTGAGCAAAATGGAAATTAAGGCCAATTTTCGAGTGGAAATTTTTTCGCGAATACAATACTTCCTTTTTTGTAAAAGGAAGTAAAAAACAATTCTTCGCTGTGAACGAACTGGAGCAAGATGAATTATATAGGCTCTTCCATATTTTCAAAGTTTTTGGGGGGAAGGGGGGGAACAGAGAGTATGAGTTCAATGCATTTTAAAGGAAAAAAGCAAAATGCATAATTGCATTATGTTTTGAAAATACAGAAGGGTAAATTGCCCCCTCCCCCCTTGATTGCTCAAATGACGGGCTTGTATGTAAGTAAATTGAGAAAAGGGGGGGGTGTCATGCAGATAATCATACATCCTTCAACAAGAATATTAGTAAACGAGAATAAACTAAAATGGAATTTGTAGCTACGTAATGCAATTTTGAAGCGAAGTCAGCATTATTTTAAACAAAAAATAAACTTAGCTGTCCTAGAGAAATAAAGCCCAAGGAATTAAATATTTGGTTACAGAAGTAGTAATAAGAAGTGGTACCAACATTTGAAATAATTAGCCTTAGTATAATCTTGTATTCTAATCATATATTCGAATAGGTAAATCTTTTCTGCATAACGATGCAATCTCGAAAGGCCAAGGCCACTCTGACGTCATACTTATCCTTCCCACAATTCATTTCTTCCCCCCTTCAATAGTTTGTTGTCTTTGTTCTCTAGATATAGTGTTAATGTATCTGTTTTGTGCCGTATGTATGTATTTTATAATATGTGTATACATTTAGTTTTAGTCATTCCTAATTAAATCTTTACGTGTTCTTCGTCTACTCGTCTATTGACTATTCAAGTTCTTCATGCATTCAGAAAACTCAACTATTACACCACTGCCTATCGAGAAGGGAAAAGGTAAGCCAACTTTTCGTTAGAACAAAATCAAATCACCTACGTTAGATGGTTTGATAAGAAAAACGATTAATCACCGTTTGGTAATGACATATTTGAGTAATAGAACTTTTATTCCAAATGCAACGATAGACTGTATTTATAACACCTGTTTTCGAGAATTATAAGTTAAAATCAACATTAGAAGCAATAAAAAGACGAAATGAATATTTTTGCCAAAAAAGTTAAGGTGCAAAGTTTAGGCATTTTCTTTTGAAGAAATAACGTCAAAAAGGGAATTTTTACTCAAAACAGATAAATTGCTGCTGTGTCAATACTTTATTTTAATTACTATTTGATGAACATTAGAAAATCTATATTAAGTACGCAAATGACTACTGTGTAGATCACTCAAACAGTATAGAACCTGTTGTCAATCTGCCATGGCCGACTGTTGGAAATGCATAAGAATTCAGAACCCAGTGGTCGGCCGCCTCTCTAAAAATAATTGAGTGTTCGGTGGAGTTTATTTTTTAATTGAAACGTAATGTTATACAATCCATTAAAACATAATTAAAAGCAAATTTACGGTAAAAAGATGATGTGTCTTCGTAACAAAAAAATAAGCAGAATCGTAAACTAGGATGATGGGCACACCACTTAAAATAAAATGACTCGTTACTACTTAATAAAAAGTACCCACAACTTCACTGATATTGGATGATAATTAGGGATAGGTAAAGGAATGGGGGAATGCATCGGTTTGGGGTCAAAACTTCGCCGATCCATTACTTCGTGCGGTCAAAACTTCGCGTGAACAAAACTTCGCCGATTCATTGCTTCGCGTGTCTAAAACTGCCGATCCATAACTTCGTGTGTCTAAAATTTTGCCTATCCAGAACTTCGCGCATTCATAATAATGAACATATCGTATAAACTTAGCAAACAAGTCAAAATGTGTCTTTTTTTTGGGGGGGGGGGTATTGCTCTACATAAAAAAACTAATTTTTCATAATGAATTATTTGATTGCAAGTTAATTGTGTAAATCCTAAATGAATTTAAGTATAGCAAGTTAATGAAGTAATTAGTTGATTTAAATTTGAAGATTAAATTAAGATTAATTAATCACTTTTCCAAAAACGATTAATTGGTTTTATAATAACAATTTAATGTTCTATAGCTAACTAACTAAAAAAATTTTAATGATTAAAAATTTTGTATTTCTTCTTCATTTTTTTTTATCATTTATTCCTAATCCTATTTTAAAACTAGTTTTTCAAAATTTATCAGTAAAATTCAGAAGCGATCCCCCCGATACCGAAAGCAAATTAACACAGCGATAAAGTTGGGACTTTTACTACTAGTCGTTATAATGGAATGGTCTTTATAATGTGTGGTCGTAATAACGAGCGTCGATTGTACATTTAATTTAAAGATTTTTTCACATTAAAACTAAAATAATTTAATTTTAAGAAGTTTTATTTTAGATGTGAAAAGTAATACACGCACGAAGTTTTGTTTGTGCCAAGTTTTGTACGCACGAAATTTTGAATGCGCGACGTTTTGTTCAGGCGAAGTTTTGTCCATGCGAAGTTTTGTCCACGCGAAGTTTTGACCGCGAAGTATTGTCCGGCAATTCGGCCGCGAAGTTTTGACTCATTACCAATGCATCATACCCGATTTTGAGTCATATACATAACATTTATAAGCAGTTTTATGTCCTTGTGGCTGACTACTGGAACACTTACTCTATATAATCTATCTTGGTTTAGACTAAAAACCAACCATTCTCTTTGAGACGGAGCGTGGGAATTTCTTAATGCATCAAGATACTTACCAAAATAGTATCAATGTAATTGATTCCGTCAATTGCTCGAAAAGGTACATTTTGTAGTTTTAATAACGCATAGTTAACAAGCTTTATGAGTCATTTTATCATTTTCCCTCAATGAATAGAAATCTATAAACTAAATGCACTTCTATATTTTTGCATATTTCCCTGAGAGTTTTTGTAACGTATAAAAACTTTGATTTTTAATCGAACTTGTTCTTACATGCAAAATTAGATTATAAGTAGTTCACCTTGTAAATTTTGAATCTCTAAACTG
Source organism: Uloborus diversus (assembly GCF_026930045.1). Classification (NCBI taxonomy): domain Eukaryota; kingdom Metazoa; phylum Arthropoda; class Arachnida; order Araneae; family Uloboridae; genus Uloborus; species Uloborus diversus. Next base: position 217,649,818 of record NC_072733.1, read on the forward strand.
TTAAAACTACAGGTTGCGTTTGGCACCTTTCAGGGATGAAACGCTTGTTCACCAGCGGCACCTAATACGGAGCCGAAATTATTAGGGCGAAAAATTGGCACTTTTTAAAAGACAGTCAGCGGGGGTTAAAAGAAGGAACCTTCGGAACGAAAAATGGCACCCTTACTGATTTTTACAGTAGCTCCTCTTCCCCCCCCCCGTATTTTGTTCGTTTTTGAATATTATTGTGTTCTATTTATTGTTTGGGTTTATGATAGACAAAGTCTTGGTACGTTTTTCACATTGAATTGATTTTGGATTAAAACTTGTCATTTAAGGCATTTGATTACATTTCAGACTTTCCAACATAATTTAGAAGTGTTGATGACTTCAATTTCTCAATCCGAGTTTTAACTCTCATAAAAACCCTTGGATTGCACAGGAGTTTTAAATGATATTGACATTTACTATAGCATGATATCAAAAATTAAGAGGGTAGGCATTTATGGATAATTTACATGTACAGCAAAAAATATTCAGTTGTATTACGATCGCGAAAAAATCAAATCGGTTCATAAAACGCAGACGTTTCACAAACGTTCAAAATACTTTAACCAAGAGTAACATATTGATACGTATGTATGATTCGACATTTGAATATCCTACTTGAACATAAGTAATCTGAAAAAGCACTTTTTTTTTTCTTTTGGGATTTAAAGAATAATGAATAGTCACACTACGTAGAACACTACTAGTTAATATTCAAAGGTAAAATCGGAAGTAAAACAAAACTTCATCTAGAAATTTATTGTATTTCAATAATTTAAAGAATAACGGGAGAAATCTAAAACATTTTTATTGAAAAATATAACTTTAAAATGTTTTTGGAAAAGAAAAGTCAAGGAGGGCGAAGAGAAGCTGTACTTGAACTCAATCCCTTTTTCAGTGGCATCAAACGTAGCTTGAAATTGCATTTTCGAAACTTTAGTTTTTGAAAATTACTGCCCAGTTGACTATACGTAAGCAACATCCCATCGTCTGAAGTTACAAACGATGGTCTGCAATCGTGTTTTCAAGCCTGCAATTTCTAAGAAATTCCGTAGGAAAACCTGATAACTCCCAATACAGCAACACGTCTGAAATTCATCTCAAATTGCAGTTTTTGGAACTTAATTTCTGAAAAATGACACGGGAGAGTCTCTGAACCATCCTTTCGCCTAAAGCTACGAAGAGATGCATTTACGGTTATAATCCTTCTATTTCATAAAATTCTGGGAAGTATCCCCAAACCCCCCCTCTCAATACCACTAATGTTCTTTGAAAATTACTTTAGAAGTTCAACATTGAAAAATTATTATTGGCGAGAAGTCCCCCCCCCCCACCCGTTCTTCCTCCAATATCTCGAAAACCGTCAAGAATTGTGAAGCTTTCATTTCGAGGAATTGCCGCGGGAGAGTCATTGAACTCAATTCCTTTGACGTTGTACCAAAATTGCTGACAGTTGAGTTTTTAAAACTTCTATTTCAAAAAACTTCCTGTGGAAGAAAAGGCCTACTAATATCTTCGAACATCTTTTAAAACTGCGTTTTTAGAACTTCAAATTCCGAAAATTGCTATGGACGAGTCCGTGAAATCCACCCCATCTGCTTTCGCTAACAATACTGGGGCCTAGAATCGTATATTGAAGACTTCAGTTTCGGAGAATTTTCGGGGGAAGGCACTCCCTCCTTTTTTAGATGCCCAGGATTTGTCGGTACACATATGTTCCTCGGTCTGAAAATGAGATTTCATGTGATTTCCGTTCTGTTCTTTCCGGATATAACTGAAACAGTTTCAAAAAATTGGATTGAACTTGATACCATGCTAATCAGCTGAAAGCCTAAAAGTGAAAAAATATTGTGATTTAAGCCTCGCATGTCCCCGCACGCAAGTTTTTTTTTTTTTTTTTTTCTAGAATTCGACTTATTTTTTCGCTTCTTTTTTTTTTTGAGCAATCATTATTGCTTATTGCTTTCATTTGACTGTTTTTGGCGTGCTATCATTTTTCCCACCGGCGCGCCGCCACCCTCTGCCAGCACCACCCGTCGCGTCGGCTGGCCTCACGATGCTGCTGCTCCTCTAGCGAAAACCGTCTCCAGGTTGCGTCCATATCCTACACACACACGCATACATACACACACGCATGCATACAGACACCTACACATACACACAAATACACACAACTGCCCACACATTCATGCCTGCACACAAACACAAACTCATATGCTTACACACACATACACATACCCCGCCCCTACGCACACAAACACTCATACACACAACTACCCACACACTCATGACTGCACACAGACACAAACACGCATGCTACACACATACACATACCCCCCCCCCATACACACACATACAAACTCGCACTCGTGATTGCGAAAAACATAATTTGAATTCAAAATGTCAAAATTCAATTTTTTTTTTTTTTTTTTTCATTTTTAAGCGCAAAGAAAACTTTTTACAGAATCTAAACGAAGGCGTTTGATCGTTTTTTTCAGTATCAATAGACGCTACTAGTAACATTATTCTCGGTTTAACTAGTATATCATCGAAATGTACGGCATGGAAAGGCAAACTCAGTGAAGGTGGCTAGTTCTACCCCAAATTCCGTTTCATTTGCACTTAAGTTAAAGTTTCCCTAGATTACGTAGATAAGTAACTGGTGTAAGAACGCGACTCACAGGAAATAGGTTCATTTTCAGTTCTCCCGAGACTATTACGGATAAACACTAAAGAAATGACTTCCGAAATGGCTCGAATGTAAACGATTTCTGGGAAATGGCTTTTTCAAACACTGTCATTGACTTCCTCTCGAGTCGCAAAAATGTGGGAAAATGAGCTCGTTTTTATTGCTCGGGAGCAGTCATTTTTACAGCAACAGAGGGATCATTGGGGACAAGGTCACTCGGCTAATGTCCATTTCAGCGCTCCTACCTATGTGAAAATACAGTCGAACCTGTCTATCTCGAATTTTACGGAAGAGAAGAAAAAATTCGAGATATGGAGGTTTCGAGGCACAGAGGTTTTGAAAAAAAGTTCTAAAAATAAGAAATTCGAGCAATGACTCGAAAGTAAAACTTTGGAAGCAATTTTACTAATCAACAATGTCTCCTTCCTCTCAGTTTCCGAATGGATATAATAGCTGGAAAACTGGCTTCTTGTACATAAAGTTTTAATTCTGGAGCATTATGTGACTGCTAATATTAAGAAAAATGGTTTTTGTCTAAAAATTCCAGTTAATAAAGATCGTTGGGGATCGAATTCAAGAAAGACACTTTAGTCGAAATTCGAGATATACAGTTTTTCAGAAAATGTCATTCGAGACAAACATGGGGGGAAAACATTGAATTAATACTTTATGGTACAGGGAAAATGAAAAACTTCGACATAGAGAGGTTTTTGAGATAGGCAGGTTCGAGATAAACAGGTTCGACTGTACTCATACCTAAGGCCCCTATAGTAGAGGAGCCGACGCATCCGCCATTTTGGAGCAAACTTGATCCAGTACTTCGTAGCAATAGCATTTCTGCAGAGCCGTGTCCAAGGGGAGGGTTTTAGGGGTTAAACCCCTCCCATTGAAAAAAAAAAAAATATGTCAAATGAAGAAAACGATCGACTTAAATTAACTTACTGCGTTTAACGTTTTCCGCCCCTTTTTTCTCTGAAGTTTTTCTGTAATTTTAACTCAGTAATTCTGTATTTTTTTCCCCTCTAATTCAACTGAGTTGGACTTAAACACTTGCATTTCTTTCTCTTATAACTTAAAAAATTTTGCATAACATTCAAATGTTATGTAATTTACAACTGTTAAAACTTTGCCGACTGAAATAATATTTTGGAAAAACTGTGGTGGTAGAACGGTTGAATTATCTACCAATACAAAGCATTAATATTGCTTATTGTAAGGAGGTAATGATGAATTTGGCATGTGTTGCAGCTATGAAGATGTATTAGTGATGGTGTTTAGTAATGTAATTTGCATCTACAATAAGCTCGTTCTAAGCATTATTTCAGAATATAAAATCTGATATGCATTCTCTTGCATAAGAAGAATTCGTGGAGAGTTTTTAATACTTGTTGCAATAAACCGCATAGTTAACAGATTTAATTAAAAAGAAACAAACAAACAAGGTTTGATAAAAGTGAACCTGTAAAATGAAGGAATTCTTTGGTCACTTGAGCAGCCAGAATTATTCTTCTAGGGGAAGGGGGGGGGGGTACATCAGGACTTACAGGTGCATAAACGCCATACTGGGATCGACAATTTGTAGTAAAACTAAATGTTGTGAGGGATTGAATTCCCACCCCCCCAGGTAAGATTAAAACCTCTCCCTTTACGAAAATCTGGACACGGGCCTGCATTGCTTCTGATGTTTCATTTCTTTAGCATGTGTTAAATTGAGTCAAATGGGTGGTTGTTCGGCTGTAAATTGTGCAAACAGCTCCAAAAAAGGATTTCAGCTCTTCAGATTTCCAGCAGATGCAGAAAGAAATAAGAAATGAATAAATAATAGCCCGCGAAGTGACTGGCAGCTTGGAAACGACGCCAACTGTTTCCAAAATTTCGCCAATGTTCACCTTCGCTCTCCGACTCTCTCGTTCCCTATTTGGCGAATGATTGCCAATAAAGGTAGCTTTCCCTATTGTACGCTTGCTCCAAAATGGCGGATGAGTAGGTCTCTCCAGTTATAAGGGTTCTAGTTTACACTAGCTTATCGATTAAAACTTTGAAAGAAAACTGTGACCATTGACTAAAACTACAGACTTTGAATTAAAAATTAATAATAGCAATAACAATAACCATGGGTAATCAGTGAAGTGGCGAACGGTGTTCAGGCAAAAAATGAAGTAGTTAATGACTGTTTTGACTCTTAGAAATTGTTCACCCATTTCCAAGAACCTTTAATGACCGGCTATTTAATGTCTTTATTCCGTTACATGCCGACATTCTGACAGACTCTTTTTCCACATACAAAACTGTTCAATGATGATTGCGAGAGGTAATCATCATTGAACAGTCAAGCTAAAAGTTATTAGAATGTACTTTTTTAGAAAGAGTTTAAATATGTTTGTGCAGATACTAAAAATGCAAATACTACCAAATATTTCGATATAGATAAGGAAATTAATTGGAGTACTTACTATTAAAACTCGAACTGAGCATTGAAAGTACACGTACAAAAGATACCCATTTAGCGAAAGTTTCGCATGCAACAAACCACAGTACACGAAACTACTCAAAACTTACATTTTTGGGAGGGCGAATATTCTCCATTTGCCGGACGGAACTCCAAATTTCGCCGAAGGATGAATATTTTCAGAATAAAACTCCAAAATTTTCCGATTGATTATAATTTTGCCAAATCGTCAAAATGTGCCAAATGATGGATTTTTTGGGAGGCCACAGTAATCTCCCGTGACTTCCCATCGGGGCCACCCCTGTACATCCACCCCTGTGGACATTGAATTAATGTATGCGGTGCTGTAACTCAGTATAATTTATAATAAACTACGTACTAACAGTAAAGATGAAATAATGATAATGTTATATATGTTGTAACCTAACTCCGAAATCGGACTATGTCCAAAAAAAAAAAGCTCACGACGCGAATAGATCTCTGACAAATAAGGCAATGTTACATAATTTCGGAGTTTAATCCATTCGCGATCCGGAAAATCGGTCGTGATCCAAGTTCGATTTCACACTCAGAAGATCAGAGAATATCTCTCCCACATTGATGAATATTGATGGATAATCATCTACTAGTTTTTCGCTTAATTAAATGAATGAAACGAAACCAAAATCACTTTAAACTTGTCAATAATCTTACATTTAAAAACGTATGTCTGTAGCTTAGAAAAAACATAGAAAGAATAATAAATGACGGAAAAATGATGGAAAATGTAGTGTCGGTGCCGAATTATGATGGTACTTTGACTAACATTTAATGTCAGTAGATAGACATTTGCATCTTCAGCTTTCAAATTGAACTAACTTGAATATAACTGGATAGAAAAATTCTCCAAAGGATGAGCGTAGAAGGATATAAAATATACGAAGAGTGGAAAATAATCGTTAACACAAAGAAGTGCAAATTAACTAATATTTCAGACTTTGCGCATTTGTCAGTGGTCCATTCACGTTTTGAGCACTTTTTTTGGACATGTTCGGTTTTGGAGTTAGGAGATCCAACTAAGTATGCGCCGATTAATCGGTTGAAATCGGTAATATGCCAAATTTTGCCGATTAATTGTCGGGGAAAATACTTTTAAAAAGATTTTCAATTCTTTAACTATTTTTTGAATAAGAAACAAAGACGAACAAATTTAATAAAAATTAATGAATGCAGTTTTTTTGCAACATAAGTATAACATGTAGCATGAAAGTACTGCCAAAAATAAAGACAACCAATACAAAATATCTCCTCATTACGAGAAAAGCCTCAAAGCGAAAGCAAGAAATTTATTTGGTCACACACAAGCAAAAAATGGCAACAGATATTTGATGTTTCTTCTCATTGGTTTCTTCACACTAATTAAAAACGAGTCATAGCAGACGATAAGTATCCTATTTTAAATTGATTTTACTATTTTAAAAATTCTTAAAACATTTTTCCTGGTTGAAGGCATGTGAACTTAGAAAACTCTTAAGGGGGTATTTTTTTACTGGCTTTCCAATGAAACTAAAATGGAGAGGCTTGTTTTAACTCTGTTAACATATAAACAAGTGGACTGTAAGATTTTTACTTCATTTTACAAAAAAGAAAGTAATGTATTCGCGAAAAAAAAATCACTCAAAAATCGACCTTAATTTTCATTTTACTCACCTCCGAATGAATATTGAGTTTTTTTTTTCGACTCGACCACATGTGGATAAGTGCCTAAGTACGTATAGACACGCGAAATATCCATAATGATTCTCGAGTTAATTACAGCGAATTTTCTCGTGACGTACGTATGTATGTGCGTATGTGTGTATGTATCTCGCATAACTCAAAAACGGTATGTCCTAGAAAGTTGAAATTTGGTACATAGACTCCTAGTGTGGTCTAGTTGTGCACCTTCTCTTTTGGTTTCATTCGGATGTTCCTAAGGGGGTCTTTTGCCCCTGTTTGGAGGGAAATCGTTGTAAATTTCGATGTAAACTCAAGTGGTGATATATTTTGTCGGACACTTGGCGATATATCGCCAGTCTTTTGGTAGCCAAGTTTTGTCGGCAACTTGGCGACAAATTTGGCGATTTTTTTTTTTTTTTTTTTTGAATCTGATTTTAATTTGTCCACTGTTTGTGATATTTAGAGAGTAAACAATTGAATCACATTAAAATTGCCAGTAACAGGGAAATGACATTAAATTGGAGTAAAAGGAAGTCATGTGATGCACACATCAGCTCGTTATTGAAACTTATTGCATACAAGCGCGATCATCATGCTTTCAGCCGCTTGGAACCATAGACGGCTCAATCGGAGCACAGTCAGGGTTTTTAACCAAATATAGGTGGCGTTTGAACAAGGATACGATAATTACTTCGTGTTTCTATTCTATGAGCCATTCTATGAAATTTTTGGGTCTTAAAATTGAAATTCGATCAGTTCGGTTCTTTTTTGGCGTTCGAAAACATTCCTTACGACTCTTTCTGGGTGCAAAAGTACCATTCTGTGAAACAAAAAAAAAACTTTTGCTCCTATGCAATATTTAGGTTTCCCGCATTTCAAAAATAAGAATTTTTCAAAGTTAAAGTTAATTTTGTTACTATAAACAAATTAATAATATTGAGAGGCGTGAAAAATGTTCCTAACCTTCTGGTTGAGCTCCTGAATCCAAATATGAACCCCGTATTCCCCCATTAGCCACCACTTTTTGGGAAGGACACCACCCTATTTTTATTTTCAGCTTTTGACAATTTTATTGTCATTATTTTGGTTTGGAGGGAAACGGAGCATTCTATGAACCGTTTACATTCTTCTGATGAGAGGTAAAATGTTCACAAGCATTTGCAGCAAGTTAGAGGATTTCACCCCCAAATTTTCATTTTCAGCTTTTGACAATTTTATTGCCATTATTTTGGTTTGGAGGGAAACGGAGCATTCTATGAACCGTTTACATTCTTCTGATGAGAGGTAAAATGTTCACAAGCATTTGCAGCAAGTTAGAGGATTTCACCCCCAAATTTTCATTTTCAGCTTTTGACAATTTTATTGCCATTATTTTAGTTTGGAGGGAAACGGAGCAATCTATGAACCGTTTACATTCTTCTGTTGAGAGGTAAAATGTTCAAAAGCACAAGCATTTGCAGCAAGTTAGAGGATTTCACCCCCAAGTTTTTAAAAACTAATCAAAACGATCTTTTATTTCTCGGTTTTTTTTTTTTTTTTTTTTTTAATTGTGCCACTATTGAAGACTATAAGCAATATGTTCATGTGGTTAAAAAAAGTCAAAAAAAAAAAAAAAATATATCTTGGAAACGTCCACCGTTGCATACGAATCGCATCGAACTTACATTTCCACAAGTAATACGATTGGAAGGGAAATGAAGTGTGATCATAATACAGAATTAATGTCTATTTATCTGTAAGTTTTACTTTTCTTCATGAATAAAAGTTATTTGGATTTCTTTTTTTATTGTAGTGTAAGAAAATAATTTCATTACCGATATTAGCAGCATATTATTACAAGAATTGAACACGAAAACTCAACGGCAAGACCAAGAAATATAACTGTTTATGTTAATGATGTATAAACTCATTTAATTTCATTTTCAATCTTATACATCTTACCAAAATATTGAAAAGATATAGTGTTAGTATGATTTGAATTTAAAAAAAAAAAAGTGAACCGACGTAACGCTAAATGTGATCCAAATAAAAAAAATATTAAAATGATGCAACATAATGATCAAAAAATAATAATTGGGAAGCGACATAACGTTAAATACGACTTCATCAAAATATTGAAACGATAGAACGCTGAATACTACTCAAATAAAAAGATATTTAAATGGTAGATAACATTAAATATATATGCTGGAAATAAATAATATTACTATTTAGAGAAATAATGTGCGAGCAAAATTTAATTTCAATATCGCCAAATGAAGTATCAAAACAAAAAGACGAAGATCGAGTTTTATGATTTAAGACGAATAAAAAATGGAAGACTAAAAAAAATAATAATTTGCTAATTCTTTTCAATCTTAATAAAAAATATTGAAACTGCAAAAGTTAAATATGATCAAAATATATATATATATATATATATATATATATATATATATATATATATATATATATATATATATATATATATATATATATATATTGAAACGGTAAAACATTAAATACGATCGAAGTAATAATAATAAAACATTATTTAGATGTAAATAAAAAGTGCAACTAACGGTTTCAATTTCGTCAACTGTCAAGCAAAGTGTTCGCAAACAAAAATATGAATATGAATACGTTGTCTCATTTGTGACGAATAAAAAAACGTCAAATATGAGCTTAATAAAAAATATAGAAACGATATAACGTTGAGCAGGATCCAAATAGAAAAAAATATTGAAACGATAGAACATTAAATAGGATCCTAATAAAAATATTGAAGCAATAGAACGTTAAATATTGTTTTAATAGAAATATTGAGGCGATCGAACATAAATAAAGTCTTAGTAAAAACGTTGACCCGATATAACGTTAAATGGATGCCTCACTTGCCAAATCTCCATAGAACATTAAATAGGATCCTAATAAAAATATTGAAGCAATAGAACGTTAAATATTGTTTTAATAGAAATATTGAGGCGATCGAACATAAAGTCTTAGTAAAAACGTTGACCCGATATAACGTTAAATGGATGCCTCACTTGCCAAATCTCCATAGAACATTAAATAGGATCCTAATAAAAATATTGAAACAATAGAACGTTAAATATTGTTTTAATAGAAATATTGAGGCGATCGAACATAAATAAAGTCTTAGTAAAAACGTTGACACGATATAACGTTAAATGGATGCCTCACTTGCCAAATCTCCATAAAACAAAAAGTAAAGAATAGTTTTGAAGAAGATGGTGTTATATATATATACACACAGTGGGACCTCCATATATCGAAGTAGCAAATTTCCGGAAATAAATTCGATATATAGAAATTTTGATACATGGAAACGATTTTATTTTTTCTTAAAAGATCCTAAAACATTAAAATAAAAGCTAATTTTCGTGCATGAAACCCAAGTTATAATTTATACGAGTATCGGATTAAATGAAAAATAATAATTAAAAAAATTAACAAAATTTACATTTTTACGCCAATTATACATCTTCATATTCTTCGGCAATTCAACTTGATCGCAACATGAGAGGATTTTCTTTTTAACAATGTGATCGAGAGAAAAGTAAAAAATTAATCTACTTAACTTAAATTATTTTTACTGAAGCTAAGAAGACTAGAAATGATAATCAGCAAACAAAAGGGATAACTAGAAACTGATTTTACAGGTTTACTGGTTGCAGCTAAAATTTGAAATAAACTTGAGGGAATTTAAGAACTTCAGAACGAAACAACGACTTTACTACACACCCTTCAACCTCAGATTTCTTAGGAGTTCCGTAGCAACCTTTAGTAAGCGTAATTTTCTCCTCCAACCTTCATTTTTCATGAGACAGTCTAAAGTGGAAAAAAAAAAAAAAAAAATCTACGAATGTCTCGAAATTTTTTTCGATATATAGAGATTTTTTCGATATATAGAAACAATTTTTCTGTATAATGAACATAGAAATTTGCTAGGATTTCGATATGTGGAAAATTTCGATATGTCGAAGTTCGATATATGGAGGTTCGACTATATATATATATATATATATATATATATATATCCATAAGAGTGAATAGGTCCTCGTGTTATAGTTTTTGCTATGACACGGTCAGAAATGTAATGAACCAAAACTTTAACATAAATTCACATGTCAAGCATCGATAAAGCACTATTAAAGCAGAAATCAGGATTTTTTTTTTAAATGGAGTTAATCGATTTGGCAATTTTGGCATCCAAATATGATTGAAATAAGAAAATATTGAAACGAGACAGCACTGAATATAATCCAGATAAAAAAAATATTATATTTAGAGAAATAACGTGCAACCAAAAGTGAATTGAATACCGATTGAAATAGGACAAGAAGATCGGGTAATTTGATTTATGTGGAGTAAAAAGATGGAAGGAGCGTTACCTGTTCATCCCCTCGAATCCACTTTAATCCACTCGGAAGAAGCAACTGACGTGTGGACCGCTGGACTGAGTCTTATTTTGTGTTCCGCCAAGAGAGGCCAACTCCACACAGTTAGCCGCGGGCTTTGACCGAGTTGTTGCAGATCTGAGTTCGACTGGTTAAGCCGGATGCTAAAGAAAGAGCAAATAATAATAAATACAAGTGCTGAGGCCAATGTCAAGTGGAAGGTCGTGTGTGACATTAGGATGAGGGAAATCTCAACGATAATCACTTCTTTCTATCCTTTAAATCATTTTATTATTGTTTACCTCGATTAGACACCGTGATAGGTTTCGTGAATCTTATTTAAATTAATAAAACTTGAGAATTTGTTTCTTTTTACTTCCTTTTACAAAAAAGGAAGTATTGTATTCGGGAAAAAAATTTCACTCAAAAATCGGCCTTCATTTCTATTTTGCCCACCCCCGAATGAATGTTGGTTTTTTTTTTTTTTTTTCGACTCGACCACACGTGGATATGTGCCTAGGAACGTACAGACACCCGAAATATCCATTTTGACGATCCCCGAATTAATTACAACGATTTTTCTTGTGACGTCTATATGTACGTATGGATGTGCGTATGTGTGAATGTATCTCGCATAACGCAGAAACGGTATGTCCTAGAAAGTTTAAATTTGTTACGTGGACTCGTAGTGGGGTCTAGTTTGGCACCTTCCCTTTTGGTTGCATTCGGATGTTCCTAAGGGATTCTTTTGACCCTTTTTGGGGGGAAATCATTGTTAATTTCGATGTAAACTCAAGTGGTGTTATAATTTGGCGGACACTTGGCGATGTATCGCCAGTCTTTTGGTCGCCAAGTTTTGTCGCCAACTTGGCGACAAATTTGGCGACTTTTTTTTTAAATTTGGTTTCGATTTGGCCACTGTTGATGATATTTAGAGAGTAAACAATTGAATCACATTAAAACTACCAATAATGAGAAAATGACATTAAATTGGAGTAAAAGGAAGTCATGTGATGCACACATCAGCTCGTTTGGTAAGAACCTATTATCGAAATACCCACTGCAGACGGGTCCGTCATTTGGGCAATCAGGGGGAGGGGTACGCATTTTGTTAATTGTTCCCTATTAAATATATTGAACACAAGCCCCCCCCCCCCCCCCCCCACACGCCTTGAAAATTTTGAAATGACCGGCAACACACAAATTATCCATGCATTTCTAGCACTTCCGTTTTTCATTTTTCTGCCATTAAGTTCGAAAAAGCAATCAATTATGAAAATAATGTGAATAATAAATTTTTTAACTATGTATTATATTTAAAGTTAAAACGCAAGAAATGCAGTTGACTGTATTATTAACGAGACAGTAAAGATTAAAGTTTGCTATATTATGTCTTATTAATATTCCATTGCATTTTCTGACTTAAGTTACATTTAATGAACAAATTTGCTTATATTTATAGTAATTAATTCTTAGAAACATAATATGTAATGCTCATTTTCTAGATGCGAACATGTTTAAAACCAGAGTTAAGTTCCCCATATTTTAGTACCTCTTTTATCCGGCATTTTCAATTTACCGGTTCCCTTTGGTTGAATGAAATGCACCTGCATTTAATGACGCATATTTAATTAACACAACGAGGGAGGAAAATATTATGTTATGTTTTCAAAAAATATTTCACGCTTTTTTCTCTTTTTCTTTCCGAAATAAATCTAGCCAGTTAACCTTTTCCCTTTAATACGGTAAATATTTTGTTTAACTCGGCGTTTCTGAACTGGGAACGATAACTCTAAAAGGGAGCACGAGTATATATAAAAAAACAACTAATATATTTACTGAAAGAGAAGGAAAACAGAATTACAAAACATAAAACACTGAATCACACTTTTTAACTGTTATAGTTGTCATAAAAATAAAACACAAACTCCAAATTTCTTCAGGGCAAACTCGGTAACCACCGAGTTTGCCCTGAAGAACCAGTTTCGGTGAAACCAGAACGGTGTTAACCAGTTTCGGTGAAATTTTCACAGATCGTCTAGGTTAGTGCGGGAAAGGTTTATTGAACGTTTCGAAAAAAAATCGATCAATAGTTCTTTTTTTGTTCGAAATTTAGTTTTTTTTAAACCTAAAAAATGATGTTTAGACTCTAAATAATTATCGTTTCTTCCAAATTTTGGTTTCATTAGAAAGAGCGGAAAAAATACATTTTTAGAACATTTTCTACCAACGCGCAGTGTTTTGATTAATACAAGCTAGGTGGAGAAAAGTCAAGTTCAGAATTCATCATTTCACCACACAAAATTAAAGTGTTCCTAAATTCACATGATTTAATTGTTCAAGGTAGGTATTATTTATACTGGTAAGTGGTTTTCCCTCCTAGTTTAATTACTCTATCTGATATTTAAACAATATTAATCTTTTTGCAAAGATAAACGAAGGAGTTTTTGCTAGTTTAAAACCTTTCAAGTGAAGGTAATGATTTTATTCCTTTGTACACGGGCTAAATTTTCTGAATATAATGGCTGCACTTTCCCAGGGACGGATTCAGGGGAGGGTCAAAGGGTCAGCTGACCCCCCCCCCTGTGGCATGAATTTTATTATGATTGTTACTAAACTTCAATTTTCAGATCTGAGAAAATAGTACATGAAATCAATGTTAACCTTTTTTTGCTTGGTTCTATCTGCAAGGTATCTTTTCTCAGCATGTCATAGAGTTCGGTTACTGGGCTATTGCTCTTTCGAGATTTTTGTTCATTTTTAAAAGAAAAATATATTCAAAGTTAACGACAACGTGTCCAGCCTGTTTACCTAAAGAAGTATGACATTACTGAAAATTTAAGGCAACTATATTTTAAGGCAACTTGCATCAAGATGCCTTAAAAATTCTGTGCAACTTGCGCCAAAATCTATGTCGCAAGTTGCATAAAATTTAGGGAAGGAAGGGGGGAGGGCTCCGTAGCATATGAGGAGGTCTGTCATCCTCGTTGCCCCCCCCCCTTAACTGATCCTTTTTTTATGTTGGAGGTATAACGCTGGTTATTGAAACTTGACCCCCTTACAAAAATTTCTGGATCCGCCCCTAAACTTTCCCCATCATTAATAAGGCGTATTATAGTCAGCACACTCGAGTAAAACTTTTTTTTTTCTCTAGAGTACTTTCTTTCGAGTAGGGATTTTTTTGAAGAATGATTGAAGCACCCAAAGCTGTGGGTTAAAAATAAATACGTTGCACTCGAGTGCGTTGACTATAATACGTGTTATTAATAATGGGGAAAGCTGCAGCTGCTATATACAGAAAATTTAGCCTGGGTACAAAAGGGTACAAGTGATTCCCATCACTTGAAAGTTTTAAAACGGGCTAAAAATCCTTCGTTCATCTTTTAAAAAAAAATTACATTGTTTAACTATGAGATAGATTAATTAAATTTTGAAAAAAAAGCACTTACTAGTATAAATAATATCCATCTTGATCCATAAAATCATATGAAATTAGGAACACTTTAATTTTGTGTGATGAAATGATGTCTGGAACTCAACTGACTTATTCTATTACAAACGGATACGTAACTTTGAACCTTATTATTCACGTGACGGAAGGGAATTAGACATAAACAAATAACAGAGTACCATGTTTTGGTTTATGGTTTGCATTATCCCATCACCAAAGTTTAGAATTTTGAACTTGACTTTTGTCCTCCTAGCTTGTACTAATCGAAACATGGTTCAACGGTGAAAAAGAGCGAAAGGCGGTTATTTAATGTGGAAAAAGTTATAAGCCCTTTAAGGAAAATCTTTTTATTTATTTATTTATTTTTTTTTTTTTTGAGCAATCACGATTGCTTATTGTTCTCACTTGACTGTTTTTGACGTTCCTTTGATTTTTCCCACCGTCGACTGGCTCCTCCACGATGCTGCTCCTATAGCGAAAGCCGTCTCCAGGTTGCATCCATGTCCTACAGCCACGCGCATACATACACAACTACACACACATACACACACACATACACACAGACACTTACACATATACACACACAAAAACCTACACACACACGCATACAGACACCCACACATACAAAAACATACACACACATATACACGCAACTACACTCATATTCATGCCTGCACACAGACACAAACACATATGCCTACACACACATACACATACCCCCCCCCCCACACACATTCATACACACAACTACCCACACACTTATGCCAGCACACAGACACAAACGCACATGCCTACACACATAACCCCTACACACAAACACATACCCCCACACACAAACACGCACGCCTACATACACACACTCGTGATTGCGAAAAACATAATTTGAATTCAAGATGTCAAAATTGAAATTAATTTTTTTTGAGCAATCACGATTGCTTATTGTTCTCACTTGACTGTTTTTGACGTTCCTTTGATTTTTCCCACCAGCACCCTCCGCAGCATCACCGTCCACCGGCTCCTCACGATGCTGCACCTCTAGCGAAAACCGTCTCCAGGTTTCGTAGATATCCTACACTTACACGCATACATACACGCACCTACACACATATACATATATACACCTACACACACATACATACACATACATACACAAACACACACACCTACACACTCACATACACACAACTACCCACACACTTATGCCAGCACACAGACACAAACACACATGCCTACACACATAACCCCTACACACAAACACATACCCCCACACACAAACACGCACGCCTACATACACACACTCGTGATTGCGAAAAACATAATTTGAATTCAAGATGTCAAAATTGAAATTAATTTTTTTTGAGCAATCACGATTGCTTATTGTTCTCACTTGACTGTTTTTGACGTCCCTTTGATTTTTCCCACCAGCACCCTCCGCAGCATCACCGTCCACCGGCTCCTCACGATGCTGCACCTCTAGCGAAAACCGTCTCCAGGTTTCGTAGATATCCTACACTTAAACGCATACATACACGCACCTACACACATATACATATATACACCTACACACACATACATACACATACACACACAAACACACACACCTACACACTCACATACACACAACTACCCACACACTCATGCCTGCACACAGACACAAACACACCTGCCTACACACACAAACGCACGCTTACACAGACACACACACTCGTGATTACGAAGAACATAATTTGAATTCAAGATGACAAAATTAAATTTTTTTTTTTTCGACATTTGCATCTCTACTATTCTGCTCAAATGGGGAGAATTGTTTTAGAAAGCCGAAATAACTAAGCACCAGAATTAAATCAAAATTTAAAGACGAATGGAATTTATTTTCGCAACGGAAATTAATTTTTCCTTTTGTTAACATGGTTACGTCTTTTAGTCCCTTTGTTTCTTTTTTCCTTAAGATTTTTAAAAATGTACTTTATTTTATAGCGATCTTCGACTTATTAAAATGAATTACATTAAAACATGTTAACTGTTAAATAAAAGTTTTACTTTCTCATCTTTTATGGAATTATGTTCCGTAAATTATTAAAATATCGTTTAATAAGCGCTATTTCAACGTTCTTTCTTTACTGTATTCTTTTGCATTTTAAAACAAATACCAATGTGACGACCAGCAACAGGCTCTGGGCCCAGCTAGACTGGTCCTAGTCCATTTACAATCCCCAGTGAAGATCAATGGCCCTCTTAAAACTATCTACTCCCTTGCTCATTACCACCTCTTCCGATAAACTGTTCCAAGGTTCCACTACCCTGCTAAAATAATAATTTTCCTAATATCCTTGTTAGCCTGAGATTTAAACAGCTTAAAACAATGACCCCTTGTCCTGTTTTCAGTGCTGAACTGTAACAGCTTTCATTTTAATAAATTAAAACAACTGAATCATGTCCCCTCGGTCTCTTCTTTGCTCAAGACTGTACATTTTTAGCCTTCTAAGCCTGAAATCATAGTCTAAATGAGCAAGTCCACTTATTAGCCTTGTTGCCCGCCTTTGAACCCTTTCCAATACATTAATGTCTTTCTTAAGATAAGCAGAGCAAAACTGAACAGCATACTCCAAATGGGGTCTTACCAAACTTCTATATAAGGGCAGAAGAACTTCTTTAGATTTGTTTGAAATAGATCTATTGATAAACCCAAGCATCTTATTGGCTTTGTTACTAGCTATGCTGCACTGTTGGCTAAACTTTAAATCCTGACTTATTAAGACGCACAGATCAGTAACTTTTTCTGCCTGACTAATGACTGAACCTTGCAAATAATAACTTTTACACTTATTTCCATGCCCTAAATTTAGCACCTGACATTTCCCAACATTAACAGCCATACCCCATTTATCAGCCCACTCCGTAATATGATCTAGATCCTCTTGCAGCTGATTTGCTTGTTCTTCATTTTCTACACTCCCCATAACTTTGACATCATCAGCAAAACTATTCATGTTCCCAGAATAATTTTAATAATATCGTTCATAAAAACAATGAACAAAACAGGCCCTAACACTGATCCTTGATGAACCCCGCTTAAAACCTCACTCCAATTAAAATAATTTCCCCTTACAACTACCCTTTGTTTCCTTCCGATCAGCCAGTTTTTTACCCAAATGAAAGTTTTCCCTCCTATTCCTATATCAGCTAATTTGCTAAGTAGAGCAACATGTGGTACCTTATTGAAAACTTTTTTGAAAATCAATGTAAACAACATCTACAGGCTTCTTATTGTCCAAAGCCATGGTAACTTTGTCATAGAAATGTAATAAATTAGTTGCACAAGATTTTTGCCTTTCCTGAAACCGTACTGAAAACTAGTCAATAGATTATTAGCCTCTAAAAAATTTACTATCTTAAAGTATAACTATCTTAAATCTCGTAAAGTATTACTATCTTAAATCTTTCTTATTTTAAAGAAAGAAAACTTCCTTCCCCTTTTAAAACTTGAGTAAGGCTTCTGTTAGTTTCCGCAAGCAACAAATTTTACTTTTTTCTCCCTTTTTTATTTTTAAAAAATACTTTTAATCAATTGTAGTGGAATCCTAACTAAAATTCAATCGTGCGATATCGATTTGTTACTACTGATTTTTTTTTGCAATATAAATATTTCCTTCTGAATAATGAAAATAGTTAAGTTTGAGTTAGTTCAAGGAAGCAATTTTAATTTTTTATTTTGCTTAGGGTTTATTCAATTTACGCTTTGGTGGTAGATTCATTATTTATTGAATGCATTCATATGAAATTACATTTCCTTATTACCGAACTGTTCCAATGAAGTTAAATCAATAAAAGGAACAAACGTTTTTGAAATTCATGAACAGTGGTAGTGAAATCATGGAAGTAAAGGGACAGAAGTGACGTCATAAATAGCATTTGATGAGACCTTAATGCTATTTCGCCAAATCGAAGCCAAAAATGATGTGCCAGATTCGGTGACCTGAATACAGTGCGGCTCAAGATTGTTGGCGCTCGGTCTTGGCCGAGTCTAAATCAAAACCAGTTGAAGAAACGTATGGGTTTCTGTAGTCAAACGTTGGCGAAACATGTTTTTTTCCGTGGGTCGACGTTTTTGGCTTGCAATAAGAAATACAGTTCAATTGAAAACTGGCGCTTAATTCCCACATGGTGAAAGTCTTGATTTGAGTTTATTGCCCTACATATTTCCCAAGTCTTTGACACTTCCATCGAGCACAAAGTCACGCTTTACACGCAAACATTTTTGTTTTTTCTTTTGCAACTTTTTCGCAACAAAGATCACTGTTGACGTAAAAGAGGCTAATCAACTGATAATAGTGAAACTGGTAATAGCAAAAAAAAAAAAGCAAAGCCCCAACATCCACGAAAAACAAAAGTTTGAACTTGCTGCAAATTACTTCGTACTCTTCCAAGAAGAAGGGGTAAAAAGTCCCAACACTTTGCGCGTCGGGTTTGGTGGGAAAGGGGGGGGGGAGACGAAAAAAATCCTCTTTTTCAAAAAACAAAATCTTAAAAAAAATTGCTCAAAATTCGCAGAAACCACTCTATAAAGGTAAATTCATAAACTCTAATAAACAAAGATGCTATTTAACGGTGTGCCCAGGAGGGGGGGAGTGGTGATCCATGGCGCATATTGCGCAATTGGAATATTTAAGGAAGTTTTTTGAAGAGGCTTTTTTGGGGGCTTTTGTTCTGAGAGGGTACTCCGTAACACTTCAGGGGTTGTGCAATCGCTTTGCGTTCAGCCTGTAATTTTCCTTCTGGAATTAGGAATTGAGGAGATGAGCAAGGACAAATTTCACTGACTTTAAAGTTTTCTGAAATGGTTAAAAATGCCACACAATGAAATATTGCCAGAAGGCTCATCCTAAAATGATCTAAAGCTAGCCCAGGAACCAGTTTAGTTTTGACTGGAGTCATTTAACTGTTTAGAACGCTGGGGAGATGTCAAAATTTCAATTCCTCTAAATTCCAACAAAACGGACTTCTTCCTCCTTCTCAATTAATTTAGTTCAATTTTTCCACAATCTTTTGTCATCACCGCAATAGGAGATAAATCGAAATTGCCAATAGTGACTCAATTCTACACCCTTGTTAGTCGGTGGGCGTTCTCCTAGCTGCCTCTCTTTCACGCAGCACTGCTCCTTTATACTTGCAAGATAGTCTCAAACTTTTGAGTACATTATGCGATAAAAAACTTAATAAACATGTTACACCCAAAGATCCGACACAGTAACGGAATCCGTACACTGTTAAAAATTCAGGAAGATTTTCTGGTAATTGTTACTGTAAAATGGCGGACTTAATGCATCGCTGATTTTTACGGTAATTTATACCGGAAAAATAAACGATCCCAGCTCCAATTGGTTGCTGTGGCCTATTGAGGAAACCGTAAAATTTTACAGTAACATTTGATTTTTACGGTAATAGTTACTGGCAACATAGATGCCAGTAACAATTACCGTAAATTTTTCGGAAAATTTTTAACAGTGTAGTGGTTAAACGATAGAACAAGTCCTGATGAGAGGACAGAGCAAATTCAGCGGAGGAGATCTAAAATGTCTTCTAAAACTTTGTCTTCCGGTTTCTGGATCACAATCTGTTTTTAATGTCACCAGTAGTGCGGCCCTAAGGCGACGATTGCAAAGAACATAGCATCTTACGTCATAACACAACAAAAACCGCGCCCGCATACATTGATTTCTCAAAGCCCGGGGGGGGGGAGGGGTGACAATTGACCTTCAGAGAACATTAAAAGCGTCTGCACCATCCAACAAAACTTATCGTTGTTTTTTAGCACTCTTAAAACGATGTAATTTCCGCGCTTTATCATAACCTTTTCAAATCCGCCTCCGCAAGTTGTTAAATATACATAAGGCATCCAAGTGATGTTTCGGCTGCTGCCATAAAGCGTTTAATTGATGCTCTCCACAAAGATCATTGCCGATTTTTTAAATAATTGCTATAATGACCCAGATTTGGCGTCTACGTCCTCCGTGTGTTCAAGTGATCTTGATTCTTCGAGCAACGAAACTACTCCACATCTTCACTGGTTCACTAGAACATTCGAAACGGAGCTTGCTGTTTACCTCACGAAAGGAAAGGCCCCAGGGATTTTCCATCGCCACTGGAATACATTTTTTTTTTCACCAGTTCGAATGTAGCAAAAGGAAGACAGGATCAGTTTAACAATGTGATTTCTGACTTATCCTTTGCAGACATGAGTCTGAGGATTCAATAAAGGCATTGTTTTGGATAGATTCAAATGACTATATTCTAAATCGATGTGTAAATAGTAATCAATGATTTTTTTTTTTTTTTTAACCTTTGCCGGATATTTTAGGAAGGTATGCTTAAACCAGGAATCTGGAGCCCAAAAGGAAGACAAAATCAGTTTATCAATGTAACTTCTGACTTATCCTTTGCAGACATGAGTCTGAGGACTCAATAAAGGCATTGTTTTGGATAGATTCAAATGACTATATTCTAAATCGATGTGTAAATAGTAATCAATGATTTTTTTTTTTTTTTTTTAAACCTTTGCCGGATATTTTAGGAAGGTATGCTAAAACCAGGAATCTGGAGCCCAAAAGGAAGACAAAATCACTTTAACAATGTGACTTCTGACTTATCCTTTGCAGACATGAGTCTGAGGATTCAATAAAGGCATTGTTTTGGATAGATTCAAATGACTATAATCGATGTGTAAATAGTAATCAATGATTTTTTTTTAACTTTTGCCGGATATTTTAGGAAGGTATGCTAAAACCAGGAATCTGGAGCTGTGTTTTCCCTTTATCTGGAGCTCTCAATTTTTTTCCTGCTCCAGTGCTCCTTTAGCTTCTTATTACTCTTTTTTTTCCGGACTTAAAAAAAAACAGACTTGAAAATTAAAATTTTTGTTAGTAGCTAGTGGTGGGTAGAGAATTTTAATTAGGTGTTACGGTAGCGTTTAGGTTTTTGTTATTAGTAATCTATTGGTGCAGAAAATAGGAAAAAAGGAATTTAAAATATTGAATATTGCTTCGGTTCTTGTAAAGAATTGATAAAATCAACTCTTGCAAAAGAAAATTTAAAACGTGCTGATTAGGAAGGTCCTTACATGAGGTTAAAAATAAAATTGTGAATTTTCAATGGGCCACCCCCTGGTTTTGATTTAGTTTTATGAAAAAGAATTACTTTAGTTTTTAAGGATATTTAAAGCGAATTTCAGGGGTCGCTACCGCAGCTGAAACTTATGAATTTTTGGAAAAAATTTCGAAATTTCGCATTTTCAGTAAAAACAACAGTAGTTATTAAACATTTCTTACAATTTTTAACTAAACACATCTGTTAAGATTTTAAAAAGCTCTTTTAATTGACATAAATAAAAAACCAAATCACAGTATATTAACTTTTAAGACAATAAGGTGCTCTTTTTAGAGTGTGGGTATTTGCTTCTGAATTGTTTCACTAACAGCAACAAGTACTGCATTTGGTCTACGTCTTTTGTAAGAAGTTTATTCCTATTCTTCCATTAGTGCAACTCCACATTCCGATATATTATTTACAACTTTTAATAAACAAATAATTTCTTTACTTTGCTTGTAGGATTCGTCTTTGCATTCTGTCACATCTTCCTGTAAAAATTCTGAAGATATACGCAAAGTTTTAAAAAAGCGCATTGTGTTGCTCGATGCAAAATCATTCAAACCCTTTTTAAGGATTGCATCTGGATCTATTCGGGCTCTCTCTTTGAGGGTTTATCATCTCCTTTTCTTTTTAAAGTTTCCACCTTTCATTTCTTGAGGAACACAATCTTCAAAAAACGCAACAGCGACGAGCTCTTCTGATAGATATTACAAGTGGTAAACCAACTTGTTCATTGCACACTTTGAAACCTCATAATTAATTCTTTCATACCTTTTTAAGCTTTTTAAGAGTTGCAAATCATTTTTGGGGCAAAATAAGCAGTTGCTTCTTGAAACTACCACTTTACATAGCATTTTACAACAAACAAACAAACATATGTCGTGAATGGCAGCTTTTTCTTGTTTGGAAAGTTCAAATAACTAAATAAATAAATTTTAAGAGCGTAAATTGCCTTTGCCATCCATCGAGTATGATGTAACCCCCCCCCCCCCCGGACCTTTGAAGCGTATTCCCCAGTTGGGAATTCCCCCAGGAAATATGATGGTCAAATCTAAAAGTTCTTTGAAGTCGTCTCGAGGCTGGAACTGGTCAAGTTGATTCATGGCAAACTCAACGATATCTGGTGCATTTTGGATTATTTTCTCATGGATTAAAACAGCAGATATGGCAGTGTAAAAACTACTGTGATTGATGGAGCTCTAAAATTTTTTTAAAAAGTTTGAATATGAGTATTTCAGACCCTGTTGATGATCCAATAGATTTAACCACAACAGCTTCAAGCATTATTTCAAGAACATGATAGCGACAAGCCATTCAGAGTAATTCTCTGTTCAGTTTTTTTTTTTTTTTTTCGTGATCCTGTGTTTGTCGAAGTTCTATCAAAACACAGGCATTTGACTTGATCACTGATTTCACAGGATTCTAGGGTTTCGCAAACAACCGAAGCTATTGCTTCTCCTGTTCCCGATTAGAGTTTCGGTACCGAAAGTAAATGCTGAACAGTTCAACAGTTTCACTGCCTGCAATGTCTTCTATAAGTTTTCCATCAATGTGAGCGGTTAAAGGAACATCAAGCGAGAATTTACTTTTCAAATATTGGGCAGCGTTCTTTCTGCTTTTCATTCTAAAACGCCGAATAGAGGATTTGTTTAAGTTGCATTCTCATGGATCACAACCTACGCTTTTAAGCGTTGTTGTCAAGACAGCAGTTGCTTTTGCATCACTCAACTTTGCTGCATCAAGCCTCACTGCACAACATCATAATTTAGAACGTTCTTCCTACCTCTTTTTCTTTTGCAAGGGGGTAAGTTGCACGATAAACTTTGGTTTGCATTTAAAAAACAGCTGGAGCTTTGAAACACGTCACATTCACCTTAATTTTCCTCTAAAAGAGTTGGTACTCGTTCAAGCAACGTCTTGTATTTTCTTCCTCACGTTTCTTCATTTTTTTATATAGATCCTTTTTTTAATGAGCATTGCTTCTTTCTTCAACTATTTTGCATCTACTTTACCCATTTTACCAAAACAAAGCAGCGCCATTATTAACATTATTCCCCAATGAAAGAAAAGAAAATTAACCAGTTTTGCTCTCTTAACATATGGTGGTAAAATCTCAAATCAAAACATTAAACTTGAATTAGACTTCTTGTTTACGCAAGAAGTCTACCTTCCCCTTCTACCTTGAACAAAGGGGAAGTTAGACTTTGATTTTTATTTATGCATTTTTCAGTTTACAGAAAAGTTCATTCAAATTTTGGGGGGAAATGCTGAATTTTCATAACTTTGAAACTAGGTAGCGATCCCTAAAATGCCATTTTTGTCTAAAATTTTTGTGGAAGTCTTATTTTAGGCCATAAACAAAAATGGGAGGGTGCGTGGCCTGTTCAAATTTCAAAAGTTCATTTTTAAGGACCACCCTAGTGCTCATGTACCTCAGAAAACATAATATATTAGGCAGCATTAGAATACGAAATGAAAGAGATTGCAAAAAATATTTTTGGTTAGGCAGTTTTTTAAAATTGAATTCTTAAATAAAACTGCAGATTATCATTAATGATGTTGTAGAGAGAGGAAAGAGTGGTGTTCAAGGAGGTCCCATTGGAAAATTTTTAATTTATTATCTGTTACTAATCTAAAAACACAATTTTAACCGAAAATTCTCGAAATTATATACTCTGAAAGGGTATCTTTTTACGTTCTTTGGTGATTTTGGGGAGGAGTTCGCGAAAGCCATCCCCTGGAAATTTCTCGAAAGTGAAGTTGTGAAAACGTGATAGATAGTAGGCCATCGCGGATTACGTTTCGCTATGGGATGGGGTTCAGGCACTCTCCAAAGCAACCCGGAAAATTTTTGAAGTTGAAGTCTTAAAAGTACATTTCAGACCACTGTTAACAATGTTGGAGTGGGAGAGGTGCACTCCCATTGAAATCTTTCGAACTTATAGTCCAAAATACGCACTTGTAGGACACCTTATTAGACAACGTTATGGGACGGGATCGGGATCACACCCATGGACATTTTTGGAAACTGAAGTTCCAGAAAGCAGTTTTAGCGAGTTTTCGATTATGTTAAACAATTTTCTTCCTGAATTTTTCTGAGTTTCAAGTTCGAATAAAAAAGTTTTCGGCTACCTTTGGTGATGCAAAAGAAAGAGGTTAGGCTCGGGACATGGGTGGCAGCTTTTTAGTTCCCTCCCACTCAGAGGAAAAAATTTAAAACGATATTTAAAGTCTTTCTTCTGCATACAATTATTTTTATTTTAGTTCACCAAAAAATAATATTCTCTTAACAATTCATTTATTTCGCTCAGCATAAGTGTGAAGTCTCAGAATCTTTTCCTCTATCATGATCTCTTAATTTTGCTCATTGTCGTTTACAGTGCCGGATCTACGTGCTCGTGTAGCGGGCAGAAAATTTTGAGGGTGATAAATTGACATGAAGTTAAGTAACCAAAAATAGTTTAGAATGACTGATAATTACCTTTTCAGGACTCCAATTTCGAAAGCTTTAAGAAGAAAGCCTATTTCGAACAATTTCTGAATGGTAACCCTTTCCCCTCTCTCTTGTCTAACATCACAAAAGAGAGCCTTAAAATGTGGTTTTAGGATTTGTGCTTTAAGAATTTCAGAATCTTCCTTCTCCTGCTATTAAGAAACATTGCTTAAATTTGAGTTTTTAGACCCTAAATTCCGAAAAAGCCCTTGAACCATCTCGATTTAAAAATTTCAAAAAAATTCCAAAGGAGAATATCCACTTACTTTCCCAGCTTCTCAACATTCGGGGGAAAAGGCTCCAAACCACCACTCTTTACCTAAAGTTTTAGAACTAAAGATAGTCTGCGTGTTGTAGATTTCAGTTTCTAATATTTTGCGAAGCAAGCCCGTAACCCCCCCCCCCCCTCCAGATAACGTCTCCAGTGATAATCTAAAACCACGGTTTGAAACTTGAAGTCAGAATTGTTTCTGGGGGAGTTCAGACCCTCATCCCTTTCACTAATCTTCCCACATAGCTTGAAATTTTGTTTTCAGCTATACCATGGGTCGATCCCTCAAACCCTTTCCTCTAAGATAGCCTGAAATTGACTTCAGTTTTGAGCACAGTTTCAGGAAAGAACACCTTCCCCTTATGAAACAACCAAAATCTTCTTTTCTTTTTAGAGTTGAATAATAGGGTTGAATTAGGTTGATTTTTTAGGGTTGAAGTTTCAGGACCCTAACTCCCTTAAATTTCCTAAGATACCTTAAAATTGACTTCATTTTGAAAAAAAAAAAAAAAAAATCCAGAGAAAACCCAATTCTCCGTTCTCCAAACTTTGCCTAAAATTGTAATTTTTAGGTCAGTTTTGAAACTTTTCTGACCCAATGGAGCTTTTTCTCCTTCCACTAAGAAAGATCAACGAAAACTGCGTTTTAAGACTTCAATTAGGAGAAATTTCTGGAAAACAATCTATCGAAAAAAAAAATAAGATTTTTAATTTACCTGAGCATTTAGAAAAGCTAAATCTAACTGAAAAGAGAAAGATAGAGAGAAAATTAAACGGGTTAAAGTACGGAAAGTAGTTTGTTTTCGGAATTTTTTCTTATCGCGCGGGGCCCATAGCATTTGCTATTTCTGCTCTATGGCTAATCCGGCCCTGTATATATCTTTTACATTTTAAAACACTAGGGGGGGCGGGGGAACGTCAAATTCAAACACCCTCCCTTCTGTGAGTGTTTTGACCTTTTGTCGGCTATGATACTGTAGACCGTTTGGTTTCAATCCGAATTTGAGTCGGGTGGTCACATATTTTTAATTTTCATTTTCAAAGAGCAATTCTTGAGAGAGAGAGGGGGGGGGGGAGGGAGGTAAGGAGATAGGGAGAGGGAGGAAGAGAGAGGGGGGAAAGCCTGCGCTTGTTTGAAGATAGTATAAAATAAAAATACTGAGGTCACAACCGACTTGTACACTCATACACTCACGTATGTGCGGTATTGTTAGGGGCCGGCTGGCCTGTAAATGCTGAGATGTAATATTTAATTGCATTTCTCGAGGTTAAAACGACCAAAATAACGTTGTTTTTTTTTTTTTTCAAATTTCCGGTTTGAAGCTCTTTTTAATACATTAAGGTTTTCCATAAAATGATCGATTAAAGAAAAATAGAAAAAGATGTAGACAGTAGATATTATTCCAAAAATCTCGCTAGCATGAAAACTTCGCTTGCTCACACGATTTTCTCTTAAAAGTAGGGTTAACTGGTGAAAATATATGAAAATAGCGAAACCGCTTTGCGATATTAACCAAACCTATACGGAATATTCCGTAAAAGGGAACTGTTTCCCCTTTTGGATATTTTGAAATGCAATCATACTTAAATTAGACCTTTACAGGGTTTCTATGTAAGATTTATTATCGATTCCATCCGCCTCAAAAAAAATTTCGAAGTCGATTGTGTAAAGTAAATGCTTTAATGTTCTTTTTGAATCCTCTGGTTCTCCCTCATCCCTCCACCCCCCCCCTCCTTTTTTTTCCAAATTTTTCATTCATGCCTCTAGCCCATCTGTGTCATTCAGACTCAGAAACTAAGTAGTCAGAAATTTTAGTAGAATAAAGCTAGAAAAGCAAAAAAGGGCTCCCCCCCCCCATTTGACTTTTTTAACAATGAATTCAGGCATGATCATGAAGTTTCAGCTATGAAGCTATTTGACAACCAAGCGACAAATGTGAGACTTTAATTTGATCATTTTTACTTAGTCTCAGGTCGTAAGATTTTTCAAAATAAATTTTGATAAGCGATTTAAAAATTATGTAGCGCTATTTAAAGGACAAAAATATCAAACAAAATAGTTTGGCAAACATTTCAGAATTTTGTCTAGTCAAAATTAGCAATATTAACCCAACCTGGCAACCATGCTCAAAAGGGCCACCTAGGGAAGCGTTTGAAGAAAGAATAGAGAAGTTGCAACCTATTAAATGTTCATATTTTGACTATTGGATATTGTTAATTGACCCTCAAAACTAAAAAATTCACCATCGCCGAATTTTAAAACACCGTGATTGATTTTTAATGAATTTTTAAAAACTCACGCGCAAAAGTGCGCTCTTCTGAAACGTCACGAGCTTACGTCACAGGGCACTCACTAATGGGCAACTTTCCGCCAAAGATCCCTTGTTTTCGTACGGACATTTTGAGCGCGCTGATATTTTTATTTTTTAGAAATTCAATAATCCTTCAGAACACACTATGGAGGCCGGATTCGTTAAAACACAATCTGAATAATCTTCCTCAAGTAACATTAATGATGATATTCGAATATTTCCGAGAGGGATGAGAGATTTAATGTTCCAGAAACGCGAGGAGTTTAAATGCGAGGAGGTAAGCCTTACGTTTCGTCTGCGAAGCCAACTGCAGGTCCTTCGACTTCTCCCGCGGCAGAAGAGCGCATGACGTCACTTCCTGTGCCATTTGACGTCACAAGCGCATGAACTTTAAAAATTAATTTAAAAAAAAAAATACTTATCGTATCGCAAAATTTTTTTCACCTATGATGTTCATACATGTGACTCTATCATATAAAAATAAAATTGAAAAAACGAAAACTTCCCTATTGTCGAGGGCGACATTCAGCAAGCATCGGAAGGTTCCTTTTAAGAAACTTGCCATTCCACATACGAAATTGGCAAAAAATATATAAATAAATTCAAAACGAAATGAGTGGGATGCGATGAATTTCAGTGTAACGAAAGCTATTTTTTTTTTTTTTAATTTTTTTTTATGTCTCAAGTTTATTTTAGATTTTCGAATGTGAGTGGTGGTATTGAGTTTCTAACAATGGTGGATCTGATAAGTGGACGCCGACGCTTGACATAGACAATGTCTATCCCTTTTCGGAGAGTTGAGGGAAAAAGGGATGCGCTACTGGGAAAGCTACAATACTTTCGCAAACCGACTAAAGCTTGACCACGGAGAGATTGCAACCTTGAGCAAAAACATCATTTGGAATAGGTTGTTAGTTATTATTTTGTCGGGATCAGGGAGAAAGGCGCCTTTTACTACTCGGAACTTTCGAGTCGATTCTACCGTTTATAAAGATTCCTTTTGTTTACATACAAATGATTTAACGATTCCGCCAGCTTGTTGAGGTAAAGCTTGATCATCTCCGTGGCCACCCTTACGAAAATGGTTGATAGAGCCTAATAGAGTTCTATGGAAAGTTATATAGAAGTCTATAAGAAAGTTTCTATAGAAATTATTTCTATATAATTCTATAGGTACCCACATAGTATTATACTATATGGGTATATAACTTGGGAATAAAGTTTCTATAGAAATTTCTTCTATAAAATTCTATAAAAACTGCTATAGAATTTGACCATATAAAATTTCTACAGGTAATTGATTCTATAAAATTCTATAAAATTTAATCATAAAAATTTTCTTGCTATAGAATTCTGTACAAAAATGAGAATTTGTTCATTTTATTTATAGTTATAGCTTTCATTAGTGTTTATATACTTCTAGTTTGGAAAGCTTAAAAAATGTTATCAATTAATTTCATTTTACAAATAATTATTTTTACAATTAATTATGTGTTAAGGTCATTTTTTTTATTGCAAGAGTGGATTGTAGTATATGGTCTTTAATAATAATACTGTTGCTTTTTGTCATAGTTCAAAGAAAAAAGTCAAACGTAATTAATTAATACAAAAAATATACTTATAAAAGTAAAAAACAATTTATTACTAAAAATGTTTGAATTATTTACAGTAATAATAAAACTTCTAAACATTGAAATTAATTTTAAGTGTGTGAGGAATCATGACTTTTTTTTTCATTATTTAATTATAAAATAATCGAAATTCCAAGATCCAGTCTCCGTATTTTGTTGCGGGAGCTTGCCGGCAATATTTTCTCTTTGCGCATGCGCCATATCCGTTTCTCCCGTTTCCCCCAATATGGAATCGTCCATCGTCCGTTTTCCACGTGCGTTTGTGACAAAGCGTGCTGAAAATGGCCGAACATATCGCCGAATTCATTGGAAAGTAAGTATTAATTTTGTGTTATTTTGTTGGATTTGATTGTATTGGACCAAAAGGGAATGAATATATTTATAAATAATAGTTATACAACAAAATTTGAGCTTTTAATCCAGAATGAACTTTATTATCGATCGAAAATAGAACTTGATTTTAGTAAATAAGTAAAACTCATGACTGAGTAATGACATTAATTTACTAGTAGTTTTTGCATTATTAAAATGCATATGTAAGTTGCAAGAGCCAAAAGCTTGGATGTGTTAACATTTTTTTTTTGTACTGATAGGGGTTCTAATATTTAATTAGCACTCCCAAATGGTAAGCTATTGTCCATTTTTATGTGGTATCTCTATCTAAGAATAATGGGTAATTTTTTGGAATAAAGATAAGTAATTGCTCCGCCTATTTTTTTAGGCGCATTTTTTTTTTTTTTTTGAAACATACATTGATTATGTAAAGCATTGTCATTGTGTTTTATGAGGCTCTTAAGATCTATAGAGGCTCTACAGGAAGATCTGTAGAGGCTCTATAAGAAGGTCTATAGAGGCTCTATAAGAAGATCTATAGAGGCTCTATTAGAAGATCTATAGAGGTTCTATAAGAAATACCCGTAGAGAGTTTTATAGAATTATGGTCCAATTTTCTATAGAATTGTATTAAAAAACTCTATAGCATTCTGAAACCTGTGTAAGTTGACCAATCGCGGTGCACTACTTTAGTGGTCAACTTACAGAGGTTGATTTATATAAGGGTTAATTCCGTGCCTGAAAAAAGCGGTCAACTTATAAGGGTGGTCAACTTCACAGGTTTTACTGTACATAGAATTCTATAGAACTAATTTTATAGAAACCTATGGAGTTTTCCCCCATAGAACTCTATACAAAACGGCCTATAGAAAATTGGGCCATAACTCTACAAGACTCTATATGGGTATTTCTATAGAATTTTTATAGAATTCTTATAGACCATTTTCATAAGGGCGCGCTTTACCTCAAAAAGAAGTAAAAATTGTCTGGGTCAAGCTTCAACTTATCAGACACATTATAAATACTTCAATGCCGCAAAAAGGACATAAAGAAAGGATAAACACATCCCGATACTTTCCCATAGTTGAATACCACAAAGAAAAAGAAAGTAGTCATTCAATGAGGAAACGAAAAGGACATCTAAATTTTAAATCGTTCTGGCTCAAACAAAAGAAAGACAAAAGAGTTAGTGATGGCAGTGTT
Organism: Uloborus diversus; assembly: GCF_026930045.1. Taxonomy (NCBI): domain Eukaryota; kingdom Metazoa; phylum Arthropoda; class Arachnida; order Araneae; family Uloboridae; genus Uloborus; species Uloborus diversus. The sequence goes on from NC_072733.1 coordinate 217,680,921, forward strand.
TTAATCAGAAAATGATCTTCCCACTAAAAATTACATAAAGAAAGACGTACCATAGAAGGAGAAACATCAAATATTTGACCTCTAAAAGCAATTGTAACAAAATGCAATTGGCAGTGTTTTACAGACAGAACAGCCATTAAAATTGTTAATAAATATTGTGGCAGTGTATTACATTTTATTTCACCGAAACCAAAGCAATTTCACAAAGTGAAATTTTAAGAAACCTATACAATAAATATAGCAAAATAAAGTTGATTGTTGTAAATGTTAAATAAGGAAACATAAACACGAATAAAAACGCTTCAACAAAATGACAACAACAAAGTGACTCATAATAATAGATTTAAATAGGATCACAACTTTCCCATAAATGAAGAACTAAAACCCATTAACTAAAAGTGATTCCCAACATATACAATTGATTTATAACTTATAATTGCTAAAATCTTGAAATATTTTTTTTTTTATAAATTAACAAAAAAGAAAAAAAGAAAGAAAGAAAATCGTAGAAATGAACTTTTTACTACTAATTTTATTTTGTGATGATTGCTGAACTTTCTTCAGTTTCTTCAACATACTCTTTCAAAACGTTTCAGTTGGATGTAATTTAAAAATGAATAAAATTTTCGTAATGAAACCCATTGCACGTTTTTTAATCAATAAGGACTTCACAGTTAGGTTAAGGTGTTTCAAAACTTCTGGTAAACACTTAAAGAGGCAATATGAGAGCTCATTATGAATCACAAATCTATGTAGGTACTCTGTTCTATCTCCAGCTGCTGTTATTGGTGGACAGACCGTCTAAATCGTTAAAAAAAATCCCTAACTTAATTGAGCTGGAATTAACCATGATAACCAGTTAGATGAATATTCCTCTTATTTCTAAAAGAGATGTATTATCAGCAACCAAGTTCGCATCACTTGTTCTATCCTCACAGCTTCAAAAATTAGGAATTACATGGTTTTAAAAATTTTTCCTCTTCACCTCTAATAACTTGAGAACAACTGGTGATTAACCAGGGTATCTGCATTGATTAGTGTTCAATATATAACCTCCTAAAGTATTTACCAAGAGTTTTAAAACACTTTCTATGGAGATTTATGGTGCTGAAAGGGATAGGATTGGATAAACTGCAGATTGTGGATGCAGTATCCAATCAGAGGGTGAACGCAAAATATCATCAATAACCATTTCAACTAGTTACTTCTTCTTTTGGATGATCTCGTTCAGTTAGTTGGAAGTTTCAAGAAATGTATCTCTTAAGAACAAATTTGTATTCACGCAGCAATACTTTTTGTTCAGAATTCATACTAGGAAAAGCTGTCTCATTGTTTGAAAGAAATACAGAAATTGAGAAGCATCTGGTAAGTAAAAGAGTTAAGAGAGTAAAATTCTACGAACCAAAAACGCAGATTTGGAAAGATTGGACAATCTTTGGCATAAATGCTCTCTATTCTACATTTTCTGAATGCAGAAAAATCTATTTGCCCCATAAGCTCATAGGTTAGAAATGCTGTAATCCAATTTACAATATCCCACAAACAGTTCTATTGCTCATCTGATCAGCAAAATTCCATACCTGTTTGGGAAATTGATTTTATTTTCAGAAAATTTTAATGATCTTGATACATAACTCATGAGCGGCATTGAATACATCAGTTATGCATGAAATTACAAATGCATCAAAACACTAGGGGAACATGTGCATTTATAAATAATATTTTAAGAGAAGTTCATATTAAGCTTTCTAAACCTATCAGGACTCATTGCGGATATAAATGAGAATGGGTTTATCAAAATAATCTAAGAAGGTTCTTCTGTTTTAATACACAAGACCTCATTTGGAGTATGCTATTCAATTTTGGTCTCAGGAAAGAAAAAAAGGGTTTAAAGAAGGGAACTGTAAGGTAACTTTCAGATTTCGATTATGATACCCGATTTAAAAGGCTTAATATGTACAGTTTGGAGCAAAGGAAGTCACTCTGATGCTCACTTTCATGTCAAAACTCAGATATGACAACTTATTACAACATACATCAAGAGTATGTGGATATACCATAACAATTCGCCGAAGGCTAATGATCATCTATATATGTAAAAATGAATGTTTGTCTGTATGTAATCCATGAACTCAAAAACTACCCGGCAGATTTGGCTGAAACTTTCACCGTTTGTTATTTTTGGTGCTGGGAATGTTTATAGACCAGTTCGAAAAAAATCCGATCGATAGTTCCTTTTTTATTCCAGTTTAAGTCACAATCCATTGGATAAATACGAATAAAATGATCGGCTGCAGAAATTAATTCGCGTGAAAGATCTCATTGATAAGAAGTTAGCTGTTGCCATTTTTCTTGAGTTTGAACAAATAAATTCTTTCTTTATTGTTTTATGGCTTTTCATGCAACGGGGGGATTTAAAACTTTTTCTATTTGATATTTTTAGCGATGGATTGATCTTGCAAACTGCGTGAGTACAAAATTTGAGTATAGTCACGGCTTCACTTGATACCTGGACCGATTATTATGAAAATTGCTATATATATGAATTTTTCCACGGAGAAGGTGCATAATATGCTCATTGAAGCCACTCGCCACCAGGTGCCACTGCAGAGTAGCAACTTCTGCCCCGTTCAACCGATTGTCATGAAAATCAGTATAATAATGTATTTTTTTGTTGGCGTAGCAACGCACGTCGGGTACAGTTAGTAAAAGATATTTTTGATTAATTAGCAGTCTCTCATTGAGCACTTGAATGCCCCATGCCCTGGTTAATTTTATCACATTTACTTAAATTAAGATGAACAATAAGTGGTGATTAGGAAAGAGAAGCACGTTTCAATTATCTCTGACCCTAACTTCATAAAGTTGACAGTAGATACAAGAGACTTCTCAATAAGACTATTTTCCCGCAAACTGAAAAAATTGGGATTTTCACACAAATGACTGACATTGTCCTCTTTCATACCTTCCAGGACGTTCTACATTGACTGACACAGCTTTTCCTAGTAGTAGCATTATAATTAGGTAAATAGTCTCGTTAATTCTGCTGTTTTTCTGAAAAAAGCCCATGGAAGTTAAATTTGGAAAAATAAGGACTTTTCTTACTTCATTTTTCCTTAAATTTGGACGCGACATTATGACGATGCTTAAAACTGGAGTTTACATGGAACATAAAACCATACTAATTGTCTGAATTTTAAGTGTTTTAAAACTGATTCAAGAAACAAAATATTTTTAAATACAGCTGAGCTTTTTCAAATGGTAGAGCATTTGCATGCACCAAAATCTTAATGAACCATTAAACCCCCTTACAGTTTATGGGCTAAGTCATTCCAGTAATAAGCGTCAGGGGTAAAAACTATTTTGTCAGTTCTAGAGCAGTAATGACATTTTCTAAAAGAACTCTCTTATGTGGAAAACGAACATTCAAACTGATTAAGAAGTGATGTGATTTAACACTATTTTCAATAGGGTCCTAGAACCAGCAATTTATTGAGGTTATTTCCTTTGTTTCATTAAAAGCGGTCTCATTATAAACAAGCTCAGCTGTAAAGTAAGACAAACAATGTTAAAAAAAAGCACAAATTACAGCAGAGACACGTGTTCGGCGTTACAGGGAACGCCTTTTTCAATACAAAAAGTAATGAGCTTATGGATGAAAAGACATCCGACAAAAGCCAAGAGCAGATAAGCATGCAGCTTAAAAGATAAAAACCGGTTACCGACATTTTCTTTTCTTTTTGTTTAAGCTTCGGCTTAATCTTTGTCCAATTAAATTCTTTCTTTCTGAGTTTTGTACCTAAGAGAAAGCTCTTGGCCTTTGCTTGCATTCCTATTGGTTCCTGGTCGGTTTATAATTTTCTCATTGGTGTTTGGCTAATCCGCTGTTTTTATCTTTTAAGCTGCATGCTTATCTGCTCTTGGCTTTTGTCGGATGTCTTTTCATCCACAAGCTCATTACTTTTTGCATTGAAAAAGGTGTTCCCTGTAACGCCGAAACACGTGTCTGCTGTAATTGGCAAATTTGTGCTTTTTTTTAACATTGTTTGTCTTACTTTACAGCTGAGCTTGTTTATAATGAGACCGCTTTTAATGAAACAAAGGAAATAACTTCAATAAATTGCTGGTTCTAGGACCCCATTGAAAATAGTGTTAAATCACATCACTTCTTAATCAGTTTGAATGTTCGTTTTCCACATAAGAGAGTTCTTTTAGAAAATGTCATTACTGCTCTAGAACTGACAAAATAGTTTTTACCCCTGACGCTTATTACTGGAATGACTTAGCCCATAAACTGTAAGGGGGTTTAATGGTTCATTAAGATTTTGGTGCATGCAAATGCTCTACCATTTGAAAAAAATTGGCAAGAGAAATCACAAGTGCATAGCTTTTTCTTTTTTTTGACAGAGTCATACCATGCTAGTGGATTTCTCTTTTTTTCTCGATAGGGTCGTATCATGTTTGCTGATAACACACTTGTATGCAGAAGCTTTTTAGCAATCAATGTGAAGATATACACAACTTTTTTATAAGGTTCTCTGTTATGACTATTTCAGACTGAATGGTCCAAAAAGGGCAAAACTGTAGTCTCTGCATGCTGCAGCAAGCTCTTTGGTAATTATTTCCTACTCAAGACTATGGATTTTTAGATCCCTAGACCTCATTCCCTAACTTTATTTTAACTTAACGTTACTTTACTTAACATTAAATCTTATACCCTAACTTTTTTCTTCACTTTTTGAGATGGAGCCATACCACGTTTGCAGGCATGTCTCAAGTTTGTTGAAATATTTTTAGCTACCTGTGTGAAGATGACTTCTTTGTGGGATTATTTGCTTTCAGCTCTAATACGAACTGACAAACGGTGAAACTGCAGATAAGCTTTCTTTGGGATAGAGCTTTGATGTTTTTAAATTTCTCACTGGTGCAGTGAAATATTTTTATACAGCAGGGAGAAGACGTATTAATTATGAAATTCCTCTATTAAGGCTTTAACAAACTGATGTGTCCTAGAGTCCCTATATAGAAGCTACGCTTCAGAGTCGTGCAATACGAAGAGCGACTTTACCAAGAGGGGCTGCTTTGTGGCTAAGCGCGTGCAAGATTGGCGCGTAATCGCTCACTTCATTTTCTTCCCGTTCTTTTTTTTTTTAGAAACTTTTGCAGGTTAGAAACTTTGGCAGTTAGATTAATATGCAAAACACCTTTTGATTCGTCCGTAAAGACAGCCCTCCACCCCCCTCCATATTTTTGAAATGTTATGAAAATTTAAAGGCTTAGATAGGGTAGTTATGAATGATTATACTTTCTTAAGCGTTTCTTATACTAAAGTTACTCTTGAAAGAATTCATTTCATTTTGTTTGCATAAAAAGTCAACAGTGCAGTATTGCTAGTAACAAAGCCAACAAAATGCTTGGGTTTATCAATAGATCTATTTCAAACAAATCTAAGAAGGTTCTTCTGCTTTATATAGGAGTTTAGTAAGACTTCATTTGGAGTACGCTGTTCAGTTTTGGTCGCCTTATCTGAAGAAAGATATTTTTGTATTGGAAAGGGTTCAAAGAAGGGTAACTAAATTAGTAAGGGGACTCTCAGATTTAGATTATGATACCAGACTTAATAGGCTTAACATGTATAGCCTGGAGCAAAGGAGAGTCAGAGGGGACATGATTCAGTTATTTAAAGTAATCAAAATGAAAGATGTAAATGGATTAAATTTTTGCGGGGGAAAGCAGGACAAGGGGTCATTGTTTTAAGCTATTTAAATCTTTAGGCTACCCTGGAAATAAGGAAAACTACTACTTTAGTAGGGTCGTGGGCACTTGGAATAGCTTACCGGAAGAGTCGGTAATGAGCAAGGGGGTGGATAGCTTTAAGAGGGCCATTGATCTTCATTGGGGACTAATTAATTGACTAGGACCAGCCTAGCTGGGCCCAGAGCCTGTTGCTGGTCTTCACATTTGTATTTGTAAATTTAGTGATCTTTTTAAAACTAGTTTTACCAGTATCTTTATTTGATAATAATACTGTAAGGAATGTGCAATTTTGATAAAATATTTTATGTGATTCCTCCATGTAGGTTAACTAACCCCAGTAATTGGCACTTTAAGAATTTGTTCTTAAACTTACCTCTGTTTTTATTACTTAGAAAAAAATATTTTTTTTTGCAAATATTTTTGTATTGAAGAATGCGTATCTATGCATCTATTTAGTTCCCTAAAATCAAAAACATTTGAATTAATAATTTAAAAATATATATATATATATATAGTTACCAAAATCCCCAGTAATTAGCACCTGATACCCCAGTGTATGACACCTTGTGATCCAGTAATTGGCACATGTTAATAAAACTGAAAAATCACTTCATTTTTAACTTTTAGATTACATACAAATTTTATCATATGAAACATAATTAATGTTAATTTAAAGTAGGTAATTTTACATAAATTAATGTTAAGTCACACATTTTGACTTTGAAAAAGTATTTTAGTAAAATAAAAATAAATTCGGAATGTTGCATGGAAAAAAATATCGAAATTATTGCTGTTTCATTAGTTGGTATGCAGTTTCGATTTTACGAATTATAGCTGTTTCCACGGGAAAAGGAACATTGACCCGATGATTCTAGCTCTAAGGGACTATAAAAAAAAAAAACGATTCTCTACAGTCGCAATATCTCACTGAGGGCCAAACATGTGTTTTTTTTTAATTGTTTCTCTTAAAAATTTAACAGTATATTCTGCAGGATTCAAATCAATAGTAGAACCCATTTAATATAGTTGCTGAAAAAGTATCAGAAATCAAACTAGTGACATATTGCACAACACATTAGTGTTCATAGGCACATGTGCCAATTACTAGAGACTATCAAAACTGAAGCACCACTAAATGGCATCCATCATTATTTCAAAAATCCAAAAAGGGGCGCAAGTATATTTCTACCTACTCAAAGTAACACCTTTCAACTAAACAAAATTTTTGACAACGAAAACTTAAAATACATTTTAAGTCAGATTTTAATAGATTGATGTGCATGCTTCTCTTAAGCCAGGGAAGAAGCTTTTGCAACAAAAATGGCTGATTTGACACAAGCCACAATTGTTTCTCTTTTCCATGCTACTATTTTGTAACATGAATTGAAGTTATAATCTTTAAAGTAAATGTACATTCAGTTGGTATATAGCCTTCTACTTTTAAAAGATTGGGACATTTTTGTTGGAAGTGCCAATTACTGGAGACCTGCCAATTACTGGGGGTGTTACCCTATTATGGTGTAACACTCAAAATATTACCCGTTATTAGAATATTTTTCGTGGATATTTAGTGTAAATAAAAATTACGCTTTTGAGAAATGAATTAATCAACTTTAAAGCATTAACAGGGGTGCCCACTTAGGGGGGGGTCATGGTACAGATGGAAACTCTTGCTTTTGGGGGGGTGTCTTTGCGATATTTAGGGGGTGCGTCCTTGCTTTTAGGGGGATGGGCACCCCCGGCGTTAATATGGAAAGACAGAAGAAAGAGCGTTTCAGAAAACTTTCAAAACCTGATTGCAATCCTTGATAGCGAAAATTTGGAATTAGTCAGAAAAAGTTTCATCCCCCGCCCTCTCCCTCAGCGAAAACATGCTTTAAACTAACCATAAAGCATTTTAATTTTTGACTCATAAAAGAAAATGGAGTGTTCTAACAAAAAGAGACTTTTCATTTATTTGCATCCTAATAAAGCGAAGTTAGCTTGAAAAAAGAACAAAATATGATTCTCAAATAGCATGTTAAAAGATTGTATTTTTCAAAATGTAGACATATAAAGAAAAAAACGGCAAGTAAAAGAGTTTAAAAGTTAATCATCCTTGTGTTAGAATCGAAAAATCGAAACCATATCATTTTCTTCCAAATTAACAGTCAAACATCACACAGCACCATAAAAACGCAAATATTGACAAGCTGGTAAAATTATGAGAATATTTTCTAATCAAGTCATTATAAAGGTTTAATGCCTGACGCTAAATGGCGATAATTTTGAAGTTGGTAACCCTATCTGAAGCGATCATATTTTTCCCCCACCATTACTATCCCTTTACAGTTCTAAGTCCATTTCCCTGATATATATTATTATTATTGTTTATTAAATCAGGAGAGGGGGGGGAGAGAAAGTGCTTACCAATGCCTTTTCAGAAAAGTTTAACAACACCGCTGCTAATTAGCTGTGATAAAACAAACAAAATTATTTAAAACCAAACTTATTTTCAGCTGTTAATTTCTTTCCAAGAAACAAACAAGCATTATTTATTTGGCAGTAGCAATTTATTGCTTGCAGGAGCATCACAAGAGCAGATTTTGTATAAGCATATCCCTCTAATTTGACTTTAAAAAAGGTTCCAAAAATTATCGGTTTAATATGCGTTATTTTGCTTTCAGATTTGCTCTTTCAATAAAAAATTTGTGAAAGATCCGGTCTGGTCTTGTTTAGCAGAATATTGTGAAGGGTCCGTTTTGGTTGATCGGGATTTTGTGGAAGGTCCGTTTTGGTTGATCGGATTTTTGTGCAGGGTTCGTTTTCGGACCCAAATATCCTCTGGACAGACCCCTGTTAAACATCCATGTATTGATAACTAATAGCAAAAGAGTTGTTTAACTCTGTATTTCATTGGATTCTGCGTATTTTTGATAGCTTCTCGGACGCTCCATGTTAAGTCTACAGGAGGAAAATCTTTATCACCTGCGGGGGTAAACTAGAGGTTTTCGACCAATGAGCGGAAGGTCGCGTATTGCGCGAGTAGCTTCTATATAGGGACTCTAATGTGCCCAAAGTGAGGACAAAACTGCAGTCACTGTATCAAGCCTATCTGATAATTTGACAGCATACTTGCCTACAACTACAAAAGCTTTAACAATAGTATCCCAATTTTATTAACAATTTTATTAACAATAGTATCCCAATTTTATGCCGGGCTGATGAGTGCTAATAAACACGAAACTGCAGTCCTCGGCTGGAAATAACTGAGCTGGCGGTGTATTTCTGCTTTAGCCCTGGCTAATGGGGGTAATTTACTGAATATACCTTGCCTCGCGTTCAATCTTTGAGTTGTGCCGAACCATTGCTTCGGTCACTCGTCTGGTCTGCTAATCTGTATTAGCTACCAGTTTGTTTCGCACTCTAGGCATCCTTAAGAGGTTTTCCATCTCCAGCTCAGTCACTTTCCTATGCCGGGCTGATGAGTGCTAATAAGCACGAAACTTATTAGCACTCATTTATCTAACTTTCCTCGGCTAGAAATGACTGAGCTGGCGGTGTATCCCAATTTTACAATACTAGAAAGAATGATTAAAACTTTAAAGAAAGTTCATTGATGAATTTTTTAAGTTAGGACTGAAAGTTTTTTCTAAAACCTGTTTTAAGTTTTTATAGCAATTTGGTTACATGAAAGTTCACACAAGCATGGTATTTACATTGTACTAGTATGTAATTTTACTTGCTACCTCTAAAATAAAGCTCGCTTACGATTCGACTTTAACAAATTCAGCAGGCCTTTTGATATTGTCATAAATGATACAAAAAGTGTTTTGTCCCTTTTATACAATCATATATGTTTTTTGCTTCATACTTAAAATTTTTGTTTCCACTTAATTTTCAATTCTTGAAGCACAAGATTAATATCAAATAAAGGACTAAGTCAGTATTCCTTATTCCATTCTTTAAATACTCTACTAGGAATACCTGTATACTAAAATTTAAATTATTAATGCAGTAAGTTAATTGTTCTATGTCTTAATAAACAACCAATGGGATTTTTCTCCCAACAATAAGAATCATGAAACACTTCAAAAATTGAATGCTGGCAAGAACTAAGTTGCATCACTTAAAATATACTATAATGAGCAGAATAACTGACTAGACAACAACTGAACTTCTTTTCCTCTAAGTGACATGGTATCATATTTATCAGTCAAACAAATTAAATTACTTTAAAAAAAAAGTTTAATACATTTTTTCAAACAATTCAATTTACTTAACTGATAAATATAATATCATAACAGAAAAATATGATCCTTGAATGGTTAATATTATGCCATTGTTTAGAAAGAAAATTTCAATAAATAATGAAAACACAAAATAAAACACCCACACAATTAAAAACCTATTTACATATAAATCAAGTTTCAAAAAAAAAAAAAAAACCCAGAACAATTCATTTTGACAAATTTCAATCTTAAAAATTTGTGCACATATAGTACAGAATAATTTAAATTTTTAAGAAGAACAACTTATCAGACTAAAATAAATAAATAAATAATATAATTCAAATTGCATATTGAAAATCGTATAGTACAAATAGAGGGACGGTAAACAAGATTTTTCTTTGCTAGGAGTTATGCTTAACAAACAAAACTAAACTCGCAGAGTTATGACGAAATTCGTGGAAATGAATGACATAAATTATTTTAAAGTGTTGGACAAACATCCTGATGAAACTTGAATATGGTCTCCAGCTTGCTGAGACGTTTTTTTTTTTTTTTTTGAAAATCTTGCCTCACTCTTGTCTTGTAGTTTCTATTTAGTTTACTGCTCTAGAGTCTGAGATATAAGATGGAAGAAATAAAACACAGAAAGGCTGATTTTACATCACTATGTGCAGAATATTGCTTAAAATATACACAAAGCATAAAAAAATAATTTAACCAATAGTTATTATGTACAGTCATTCTAGTATTAGTGTTCAGCAATAAGTGTGTTGTAGAATAATGAGTTCTACTACCGCTCATGATAACTTTAAAAATAAAAAAAAGCTGAAATTTAGAGGAAAAAAGAAAGCAAATATCGTACATGGAGGTTAAAAATTTTTACAGATGTACTAAAAAATAAGGGATCCATTAATGAGTTAATGATTAAACTACAACTGGTAGACTGTTATAACTGTAATTTTGGTTTTATTTGAACCAAGACAATTAAAAACTGCATCCATATCTGCGGAAGTTTGAAATGAAGAAAGATTTCTTTTTTAAATGTGTCCCACAATCTTATGATAAATAATCCTCAGTCAAAGTAGTTGATTAAATATGACCCTTTAACAATTTCAGCATTCTCTTAAAAAGTAAAAATGGATTTCTTTCTACATATTTTGAAAAAAAAAAAAAATGGCGCATTTGTTTAATGATCCATTTCTATTGGTATTTCAGTTACGCTTGGCACTTATTTTAATGTGAAGTATTGCATAACTTTTTTTTTTAAATTCTATGTTTTGAAAAATTATGATTAGTCTATTCAGTTTTTCATCCTTCTTACTCTCTCAAACTTGATAAGTTTTTCCAACAAATGTACCTTAAAGTACCAAGACAAAATAAAATCCTTTTTAAATTTACAAGAGCATAAAATCTGCATAATTACTTTCATCACATTAGATGCCAAATTCATTGAAAGTCAATTTTAGCAGGAAATGTTTCTCGAGAGGTTCCGTTTCCCTTCTAGAAATGATACTGAAGTTTAAATAATCAAATCAGAAATAAGTGCAATACAGCACAATACAAAAATAAAAATAAAAAAAAACCCCAAAGACTAGAATTTTTAATTCTTATTTTGTACATTGTATCTTTAATATTATGAATCTTTTCTTAAAACGGGAATAAAAATGTGAAAAGATTTTTTCCCTTCAGAGATTAAACTTTTTTTTTTTAGAATCTACCTAAAATGCTTCGCATATACATCTAACCTGTATTTAGAATAACCTTTTGTATCTTAAACAATTGTAAGTCAGGTCGATCCTTGTATTTTATTAAAACTCTCAAAAATTCTTACAGAAAACTTTTAAAATCTGACTATTGTTTCTGAAAATATGTATGTTGATATGGTACATTTTAGCAGCTTGGTTCTTTGAACAGATACAACCCAAATTCAAAATAATAGAATATCAGAACTGTTTGAACAAAACTTGTCCCTGAGACGGGAAAAAAGAACGCATGCAAATTAAAAAGGCTAGAAATCGTTATTCATGAATGGGTAAATCAATTTGAACAACTTTTCAGATATTATTTTAACAATTTATGGATCATTAACACATTGGAAAAATAGATAGATTTTTTATATGGGTCAAAAAATTAGAATAATCTATTCATTCAATGTGCATTTTAGAAAGTAGCGAAACTATTTGCATACCTGTTACCCAACAGTTTGACACAAGTATGGAACTTGGCGCCCGGATAATTTTACGCACTTTTAAAAGCCTTTTATTGCTCAAAATGGGTCGTCAATGTGATAAATAGGAAAAAACGAAGTGACATATTGTATCATTTCTTAAGGTTAGAAAAAAAAAACTATCCAACTCAATTAAAATTAACATTTTACAATCTATGGTATGTAAGATTTTAAAGGAATATAGAAGAACTGACCAACTAAAAAGTAACCGAAGTAAACGAGATAGAAAAATTGTAACACTTGGCGAAAATCAACCCAAATTAAAGTAAATTGTCCTAAATAATTGTTGAAAAATGCTGCTTACGTTCATAAGTGTTGGACAGCATGTATAGTTATCTTATCCACGCCAACTACACTTGGACTATTACATAAACTGCAGTTTTAATTGTGGATCTACGAAGTAAGACCAAAGATAAACATGTAGCAGAAACGCGCACGACTCTCCTGGAGCAAAAAATAAGCTCAAACAGGGGCAGTTATGGTGGAAAAGTATTATATTCAGTGATGAATCTTTTTTTGGAAACTGAACAAAAAACTGGGTTCATGTTTGTCGTTTAAAATGAAAAGCGTATGAGAAATCTTGTGTAAGACGTTCTCTCCACTTTGACACATCCTTCTTGGTTTGTAGGTGTATGAGGGCTGCTGGAATTGGGAAGTTATACAGTAGAAGACCGTTATAATGCACACCTTGGGACCAGAGCTTTTGCGTTATACAGGTTTTTGCATTATATAGAGCATTTCAAATTTTGAAACTAATATTCAGAATATAGCTATATATTAGCACTTCAAAATGAGTTTTATCTGCAATAAGTATTAAAGTACTAATATTATATTTAGTCATTCACAAATAAATATGTTTCACAAGTGAATTATCTTGCACTTATGCTAACTTCATGACAGCTGCATTTTCAAGAGCCATCTAGTATTTTCTATTTACTGTGAGTATAAATTTTCATTTAAAAGCTTTGAATTAAGATGGGAAGAGGAAAAACTGTTTCAAAATTTAATTTTCCTATAAATTTCTATGATTGCAAAGCAAAACAGAGGGATTTTTTAGACTTTAAAACCCATTGTTTACTTCTAAAAAGTTGTGCGGTTTATAGAGAACTGCGTTATATAGGTTGGCGTTATAAAGGTATTCTACTGTATATATATATCTTAAAACAAAACAATGAGTGACTTCCGCTGTTTATCAATAATACTGCATGATACTACATCTGAGGCACAGCAGTTACACATTTAGTGACACATTTTATTTTTTAGCAAGATCTCCGTGCCGCACCTCTAAATCAATTCATATTTTAAACAGAAAGAGGAATTGCGGTATTAAACTAGTCAAGCTACTCTACCATTTTCAATACGATCAAGAATTTGTGGTACCGTCAAATCTAAAGAAAGCGGTTCAAGACCTGGTGTCCGCCAACAAAATTGATCTTGTAGCCGCATTGCTGAGAGTACGGAAACTGACAGAAACAATTAATGTAAACAGGTGGTAGAATCCATGTGAGAAAGGATTAAAGCATTAAATACAGCAAAAAATGACGCATTCTAGTATCGATATTGTTCCTTTTGAAAGTGTTTTTCCCCCTTTAATTTAAATATTCTAATTTTTTGACTCAATGTAAATCTTCATCACTTATAAACTTTTGGATTATTCTGTCTAAGATTATTTTTAATTGCGTATATTTGAAATTAAATGCACACTTTGAAGTCTAAGAAAGGTGGTACGTTCATTTAAATACCTAATTTGCACTTATATTTGGTTAGAATAAACTTTTTTCAAAAAAGTGGAAAGCATTCTATTATTTTGAATTTGGGTTGTATAATTAAATGCATGAGTGCTATCTTTAAGTTTTGAATATATTTTCACAATTATATCATGACTGGATACCAAAAAGAAAACAAAACACACAGGGGGGGGGGAGCACTAAAATACAGCCATCAATCGTTGACAAACATTTTATGAAATAAATTAAAAGCAAAAGAAAGATATAGTTCATTGATGTGTATATTTTTCTTTTTTGTATAAATAACGTAGCTGAATAACTTGTGTAACAAACTAATAAATTATGACTGAACATTAAATAATCCTTAACATGAAAACCTTAAACTAATATTATATATATATATATATATATATATATTACATTTAAAAATTATTTTAACATGATTTAAATATTTACAAAAATCTTACACACTAAGATTTTAAATCATTTCCATTATAACTACAAACCACAAAAAACCTCAGCCAAAAGAAAAAAAGCTTGTGTCAATAAAATAAGATTGCAGAGAGGAGCAAAAACAGGGTTATTTTTAAAGAGAAAAAATAATACAATCTTTAATAAAGATCAAGCACTGTGATTAAGAAATAAAATAAAAGTATAAGTTTTAAGCAACTGATTTTTTTTTTTTTTTTTTTGAGGCAGAGGATTTTTGAACTCCAGCTTTCAACAAATCACCGACAGTTTCAAAATATTTTTTTGAATTGATTTATAAATTATTTTTTATGACAAATCAAAAATTTAAGAATTAGGACATAGAAACATGTTTTAACTCATTAGGCCAAGTTCAATTTAACTATTTATAAATCTTCCTTTTCACAACATAAATTAAAACAGCACAAAACAGGATAACTATGATTTGTAAATTCGCTGAATTGCTTCTTCCTCTTTTTAACATAAATTAAAACATCACAAAACAGAATAATTATGCATTGTAAATTCGCTGAATTGCTTCTTAATTTTTGTAACAAATTAAAACGGCACAAAACAGGATAATTATTCATTTTAAATTATCTACATTGCTTTTTCCTCACTATAACATAAATAAAAGCAGCACAAAACTTGAACAATCATGCATTTTAAATTTGCTACATTGCTTCTATCCTTACGTAGAACAAAAATGATAAAAATAGTTATCTGAGAGAATAAGCAGATATGTCCAAAAGTCACGTAACAAGTAAACACTTTTCAGCAATACTGAAACTAATGATGATAAATTAAGGCAAATTCTACTAAAAAGTCACTTTAGACCTGAATTGTCTTCTAGAAAAAGTAAGATAAATTTCACACTTGCTTTAGTTCTTATAGAGCCAAATTGAACGCCCCACATTTGAAGGTCCACATCAAAAATGTGTAATAATGCAAATCTATTTTGTATATTAAAAAATAATAGCATAAAGGGGGGAGGGGGTGAATAAGTCTTCCCATGAAAAACTGAATTACATATATGATATTTGTTTCTAAATAGTGAGTAAAACATTTTAAGCTTATACAAATTTCAACTCACTAGAAAGTTAAGATTTAAGAAAGATTAACTTCTTTCACATATGATAAGTGTGCAAACTTGCAGTGCAAGATAATTTAAACAATGGCATTCAACGCAAACAAAATATGTTAAATGTGACTTTTGGACACTAAGCGTACAATAATGCATAAGCATACACTGCTTCTCTCACAATCTTGCATGGAATTGTATACTTTTCCATGAAAGGAATATGAATTGCTGAGAAATGATTAAAAAAAAAAAGCTCCCATCTTCAAACAATGACTTTGTACTTGCGAGGTTGAAGATAACAAAGCTTTTTTGTGGCAGTGTTGACATTTAATGGCTCGGACTTCTACAACATCCACTGGCCAGCCAAAAGAGGTACATGCTCTTTCTAAAGATGAGGTAGCAAATCCATGTTTATGCCATAAAGTGAGCTTGAGCTGCAAAATATTTCAGAAATTTTAGGAACATGTTTTTAATAAAAACAACAGACAAGTTTTTTTTTTTTTTAATTTCTTTTGCAACAGTAATACTGGAGGGAAAAGAATAAATTTAATACAAGGAAAAATAAACACTTTTTTCCCCCAACTAAAACTAACATTCTTCAACATTTTCCTGCATAAAGCAAGAAATTTTCTAGTTCTAAAAGAACCAAAATACTAAAATAAACGTTCTATTGCTTAAAAATACTATGGCAGGTTTTTTTATTACTTTTTCAAGTAAATTTTAAAAAATACACACATATATATATTTTTTAAAATCTTTCCACGTAAGTCGGGCCAAAAGGTTGGCAAAAGGAAAAAAAATATTTTATTTCCTTTTGCCAACACTATATAGTTTTCCCAACAGGAAAGAATAATAAAGTGAGCTTGTCAGGCAAAATACTGTTAAAAAAGAAAAGAAAATAGCCATTCAAAATTTAAGCATTATATTATTGTTTCAGTTATATGCAGAAGCTGCTGGTTGTTCCCTTTTTCAACAAAGTTGGTTCAAACTTCTGCTTCCAAGTCCAATTAGGTTAAGAACAACGTTCCTAATAGTCCAGTCAAACTAAGGAAAAGATACCCTTAAGATGGGCAAAATTGCAACAGAAGGTTATTCTATTGTTTTTATATCAGTAACTCATACAGAATTACATATCCAAAATCGAACCATTTTGGGTCACAGGAACACCCCCAAAATCAGATTTGAAAATGGGGGGCTAGTGGCAATTATCTTCAAAATAGCTGATCTAGTATTCTTCTTTAAAACACATAAAAAGCACATTTAGCCTTCTCAACTGGAATAATTATAGACAAAGCGTTTTTGTTAATGCTCATGTCACAGAAATTAGGCAGAACTTTGATAACCTGTCACTTCAAAAATTTGATCATCTTGATAGCCCAACATATTTGTTTCTCTGTCTAGTACAATGTTATGTTCATATAGGTTAAAAAAATATGGTTGCACATATGTTAAGAGGTAATTCTTAGTCGACTACTATAAATTCTAGAGATTGAAAAGTTGCGGCCCGCAGGTTGTATCTAGCCCATACTGCATGCGGATCCATTCTGCTGACGATAAAAATAAGAAAAAAGAAAACATTGGTTTTGTTTTTACTTAAAAATAGTTTATTATGTTATTTCCCTTGTAAACTTTGGCCACTATCTTCTCATTTAAAAAGAAGTGAAACTTACAATGCCAGTTTTGCATTTGCTTAAATAAAATACACATGCCTTGAGACTTCGAATTTATGAATTACGTGACAGTTATGATCGCTTTATTAAATTATTTAGTTGCTACAAGTGGAAAACACAATGTTAGTCAAGTACAAAATGTTGGAAAATAATAATTTTTATCTTTTTTGATACTCCATCCGGCCATGATCTCTTCATCTTTTTACTATTGGTTCCACTCTTGGATCTCCTATTCCACGCAATATTGTTACAGGTCTAACAGCCGAAGATGGTGTTAATGCTGAAATGAGTAGTTCCACTTACTTGGTTTAAACATAATTTCTAAAATGATAGGACTGGAAGTGTTTAGATACACTGTTGAATGATTGGACAAAGTAAAAACTTTAGGATCATATGCTATTTTTTGTAGTAAAAATGATCCAGATATACAAGTAGACCCAGCGCTCTTTTTTCAAAGGATGATGATTATTGCCAATTATAGAGAAATAAATTTTACAGATTTTAGGCGTTATAAAATTTTTGCATAACCTGCAGCATTATTTAAAGCTAAACACATGATGAGAAAGGTATCAAAATCTGATTGGGTAACGTAGTAGTCAAATACATTAAAAATTTGTGTAGTGAAGAATCTGACAACATAGAACAGATAGAGAGGTATGTTTAAGATAGAGGATCTCTCTTACATGGTGTAGTAACAAAACTTATGAGCATATTGCTCTTTCTTATGTTAATTTTGTTCTTTAAAAGTACAGGAAACCTATTGTTGTTTTTGATGGCCACAGAGGCATAGGCGGATTTAGGACTGAGTTCCGGGGGGGGGGGGGGCAGGATTTTTTTTAGCAACATTTTTAATTGGCCTCCCCCCTCCCATGTTTTTGTCTATTTTCTGTGATGCGTAAGGCCATTCTTTACTTTTTTTATGTGTTGTTTTCATTACTGTGTGTAATCGTGCTGTCCTTTTTAAATTGACCTTAAAAGACAGGGGGCTGGTATTAAGAGAGTAATGCAGTGCTCCCTTTTAAGTGGGATATAGAATATCTCCAGTTTTAGGGGGTCCGGGGGTTACTCCTCCGGAGGAAATTTTCTAAAATGGATATAAAAATTCTGCATTTTGAAGTCTTATAAGGGTTAATTGGAAATAATAGGCAAATAATTTTTTTTTAAGTTATACGCTTTAAAAGTGCTTCGTGATGCAAGTTAATACTTTAAAAGAAATGGTGCACAGATTTAGAGAATAGGTATCAAGAGAGTAACATACTACCCATTTGAACAATTCTTAATTTATACACTTGATAAGAAATAAAATTGAAGCACACTTTGCTTAGGAGTTTCAAAAACTTGTCTAATTATTTTCAAGGTTTGGTTGGTTAGATTGGGTTTTTGGTTCAAGAGCCCTTGTAGGCTATACTGCGCCAATTTTTTTCAGGGATTTTAGAACCTATTAATAATTTGCACTTTCCAGTCTTTGAAATTGAGTAGTAGATTATACACTTGTACAGTATTGTTCAATCTTTGTAAGAAATGGCTATTTTAAGTTTAAAAGAAAAAATAAACTAATTTCCAATTAAAAAAAGAAAAAATCATGATTTTTTTTTGTTATAAGATTTTGGAAGATAAGTTGTTACTATATAAACTCTTCCCAAAACTGGGGAGCATTGTCCCCTTTGCCCCCCCCCCGCCCCCTATAAAACCACCCATGCTCTTCTGAACTATTCAAAAACGAAAAAATAATGTTTTTTTTTCCCTAAATTTTTGGAAGATGTGTTGTTACTACATAAAGTCCTCCCAAAACTGGGGGGGGGGGCATTGCCCCCCTCTGACCCCCCATAAATCAGCCCATGCACAGAGGGTCCATAACAATCAAAGATGCCTCTCACAAACGATGCTGTACGAAAATAAAGGGAGGCATTAATTTCAGTCCGTGTATCCATTTCTTTGGGAAAAAAAAGTTTTTGGTTAATGGAAAAAAACAAGCAAGCAGTGATTTCCATTGTAAGGGATTTACTGCGGAAACAAGGGTGTTCAGCTCTAAACATTGATGGTATTGCTGATGGGAAAACTGTGCGTGCATGCTGCAGTAACTGCCTCTGCACATGTGACAGTAATAAACGAAGACACTGATTTGCTGATTTTGCTTGTTTATCACCCGAAGAATAATGGGTTCAAACTGTATTACCTCTGCAATATAAGGGGAGGATCAACTCCCAATTCTGTCTACGGTATTCTGAACATGTACTGCAAGAGTACATCTAGAATTTTTTCAACCGAAAAAAATTCAGTGCTTGTCAAACTGATGAAAGATGCAGAGCTAATTCTTTTGCAAAAGGTTTTTCTCTGACTCATGCTCGCCCTCAGAAATATCAGTCGCTGGGAGAAAAGCAATGCTTCAACTATATGAACCTCAAGCCTTGGAATCTACAGACATACTACGGCATCTAATGTTGGTAGCAAAGGTAGCTATAGCAAAATCTTTTATTACAACTGAACGTTTACATTCAACTGATTCGTCCACGAAATTCCAGTTACTGATCAACAGTACATACTTTCAGATAAATGCCCGGAAAGCTCGTAAAGACAGACTCAAACCAGAAGATATTGGGGTTGGTACGATAAAAATTACTTGCACTATCCAACACTTTGTGACTTACCACCGGCTCCGGGCTATCTATTAAACATGATTCGCTGTTCCTGCAAAACAAAATGTGCTGCATTACGATGCCGATGCAAGCCTATTGGACTGCATTGCTCAACAGCTTGTGGTGCATGTCAAAAAACCAAAGGGTTAAGTTCTATGAGTATGATGACGATGATGAAAATTAGTAATTTACAACTGTTTTGTTTATAATAGAAGCTTTTATACTATTTAAAAATATCTAAGCTTTTATGTTTGGAAAATCAAGTATTATTATACTATGTAAAACATGAAATAATTTGTATTAGTCATATTTAGAGCTAAGCATTTACGCCATTTCCAAATCTCTTTTTAGGCCAGATGGTTTACTATGTGGGCTGCATATGGGTCGCGGGCCTTAAGCTATAAACTCTAGTTTAAATAGTAGTCGAATAAATGAATTTCCGTTAATATGTGCAATGCAGAGCAACCTTTTTTTTTCAACTCATACAAATATAGCATAGTACTAGAGAGAGAAACAAATGTGTTGGTTTATCGGGATAGCGGAGCTATACAAGTGTCGAGTTATCGAGGTTCTATCTAATTTTTTGAAACATAACCTTTAACCAAGGCTCTGGATCTATAATCATTAAGGTTGAGAATGCTAAATATGTTTTACTATGTTTTTTCAGAAGAATACTAGCTTACTTATTTTGAAGATAATAGCCACTAACCCTCCATTTTCAAATCTGATTTTAGGGGTGTTCCCGTGTTCCAATTTTCTCTCATTTTGGTTGTGTTATTCAGTTAAGACTACTAATCCGAACACCGTTGAAAAAGCTTCTGTTGTAATTTTTCCCAGGTTTAACCGTATATCGCTTGGACTATAAACATTCCTTCAGGATAAGGAGTCGGTTCTTAAAGGTCTCCATTCAAATGCAGGCACAGTACCTAAAATAGCGACTTAAGAATGCAATGGTAAAATAAGTTGTGTTAACATACAAGTCCAACTGTAAAATGCATAGCAGTGATTAAATGAAAACATAGGTGGGCAAAAAAGAGTAATGCTAAAATTAAAAAGTATTCTAACCAAATGACTATTCTCTTCATTGTTTTTCCTTCATTCCTTGCACAGTGTGCAAAAGATTAATACTAAAATTAAAGTATTCAAACCAAATGATTATTCTCTACATTGTTTTTCTTTCATTTCACATTAATAAGTTCTTATGAAAAAAATGAAAACTTGAAAAGTCAGTTCTTAAACGAGTTGAATACTATCGCAGATATTACTAGTTTTATGACAGGTGGTAAAATTAAGTTTTTTTTAAACATTCTTAGAACTTGGGGAGGAAACGAAAAAATGCTGTCCATTAAAAAAAAATTTAAACAAGTAATTTCCAAAGTTCTTTTAAGTCTTTTAGCTGGCTTTGAAGATGAAGAAGATGTGAAGGATATTTCATTGTCAGGAATAGTAATTGTCATAATTGTCAGGAATTTTACTAGTCAGGAATTGGAAAAATAAATTTGTATCACTTAACAGATGATAGTTAGAAAGGATATGAGTGTGTTATTTCAGTGTATTAGAATAAAAAGAATAAGAACAGAGACTACAATAATTTAGAGGAAACATATATCACTGAACTACATCTTTTAATTGGAATTAATCAACTGTAATTAGGATCCAAGAATTAGAAACTATATCATGATATACTTTTGAATATATAATGGTTTTCAAAAGTCATATATATATTATTATTATTTAAACACACACATATAGATAAGTAGCGTACGCACCCTGACTTAAGATCATGTACAGGCTTCGACATCTCGAATGGGATGTCTTCATCAGTGTGAAAATCTGCAAAGACATCGATCTTATATGCTATCTCAGGCTTACAATGCTGTTTAATTATATATTAATTAACTGAGCACTTTGCTTAAACACAGCTTCAAAAAAAAAAAAAAATATGTTGCGACATTTTCTAACATTTTATACTTTTACCACCCAAATGTACGAAAAAGGACTACACATAGCAGTTTTACTACACTCAAAAAATCTTTTAATTACTGTCTCAAAGGCTTTATTCATGCATGAGCAAAATGTTTCAAGTTTTATTGCAGTCATATGTGGAAAATAGCTACTATGTAAAATGATGCAAAACATTCCTAGAAAACTTGTTTTCATTTTCTATTCTGGTACATGATGAGATCTTCTTCAATCTTGCTTAATGTAATATTTCAAAGGAAAAGAAGTATATAGGCAACAAAATTAAGGGTGCAAGGCGACAAAAACTAATTACTCTGGCTAAATGAAAGTTATGTCATAAAACAGTGGCGTAGCTACAGTTTCTCTCACCCGGGGCGGTGATTAAACCATCGAAAACTATTGATCTTAAAATTGAAATCTTTATTTAAGGGAGAAAAGAAACTAATTTAATCCATATTCTTCCGACAAAAAAGAGGGGGAGGGGGTGTCTAATGCCTATCCATGAGGAATACTCTTAATTTACATCAAAAATCACTGTTAAAATTGACTTTGAGGGAAGGGGGGGGGGGTCTCTCCCGAATCTTCATCAAAACTGAGGTCTTTTTTAGCCTTTGGTGAGGTTAGTCAGAGTCTTTTCTAGAATATTTTCCAAACTCTTTTCAGTTTTAAAAATACAACTTAAGTGGATCTTAGGTGACCTTAAAGGAATGAGGATGGTTCAGGGGTTTACTACGGAAATATTTCAACTTTGAACAATGAGAAGCGCAGTAATATATAGTTGTACTGAAACCTTACATTTTGAAGATGCTTTTTTTTCTTCTTCTTTTGCCTCTAGTAATAGATTTAGAGTATGAGTCCCTTATTTAGAAATTTTTCTCATCAAAGGTGCAGAATCGCTGCCTCCACAAGTTTGCCCTCTGGGACATTTTTCTAGAAACTATGCATTGCTTCATTCACAATTTACAACCTTTTTTTATACAAATGGGATAATATATGCACTTGTTCCCAATGAAGTACTTGACATGCTTAAGTTAACCCTTATTTTATTTTGGCTTTTATAATGTATTTAGCTCTATCAAAAGTACACGATTCTCATTTGAGATTTTTTTTAAAAAAAAGAAGAAAGAAATGGGGTTTAGTTGATTTGGAAAAGGAGCCTTTTGTTCTAGAGGAATTTGTATTTTGATGCTCATTTGCATTATTTTAACACATTCTTTAGCCTTATCTCAAAGTTGGAGTAGAAAGCGAACTCTTTACTGTTTATTTTAAACAATTTTACTTTTGCTCCATTGCTTTGTATTTATTTTAAGATAGCAAAAAAGAAAAAAACTGAAAGAAATCACAGAAACTAGAAGAAAACAGAACTTGAAAGATAATAGTGAAGTCATACTGAAGTAACCAATTGACAGAATATATTAATTAATTCAACAGGGTAATGTACAAAATCATTGCAAATGTAAGCCTTTGTTAAAGGATGTTTGTATAAAGTCTAATTTAAATTATATATAATTAAGTAAAGTTTTCTGAGTGTCTACCACATAAAAGGTTTGGCAGTTTAAAATTCTACTGTTAGTTTCAAATACATCTATTATATAATTGAATCAATTACCTGAATAATAATTGCTATTTCCATTTCCAGGTAGAGCACAATGCCTGTAGTCTAGCTGGTGTGTAGAAGTTCCATTATTCAGTGACTTCTGATTTGCTCTATACAGTTGATTTTGCACCATTGTATTAAATGGGGAAGCAGGAGATACAGTAGGAGGAAGTGGTGGTGGATGAGATTGAGATGTTTGTCTATATACATGATTATTTGGTACAGCTGGTTCAAGTTGTGGTGGACAAGACTGAATACTAGATGATGAAAGATATGAATTGACTGACACCATGTTTGGAGGTGGAACAGTAACATCTGGCAGCTGAATTGGTTGAACCTGTTGAGGAGTAGATAACATTTGTGACATATTAACCGAGCCCGAGGAAGGATGTGGTGGCGGCATACTAAAATTTGGTGGTGGTATGGTGAAATTGAGGATAGGATTAGTAGACATAGAAGGGGTGCAACCATTGCTAACAGAATAATTGGCATTGCTTGATTTCGAAGTTAATGTCTGTGGTCGAGGTGGTAAAGGTGGTTGATTGCACACTCCTGCAGTTGGAACATAAATTGCATGCAACGGTGATGGTGTCATTACAACAGAATATCCATTTGGTGCATGAGCTAAAACATCTTTAGCCTGCTGAGACACATAGTCTAACTGCCTCATTACATCACAATTTCCCATAGATGAAGCAGCAGATTTTTCTGATGTTGATGCATCACTTTTTGAACTGCTTTTATGTTGCATCTGAGCAGGTTTGGATTTTGAAGAATCTTTGTCTTTAGTCCAAGACCGTTGCTGATAGTCTGATTTGCTATTTTTGGACTGCCATCTGCATTTTGCTTGTGCTTTTTTCTGGTGTTCATCATTTTCATAAGAACCATTTTTCGAATTTCTTGTAGAAAATTTATCACCATGCCTTTCAGAACTCGATGCTCGACTACTGTAAGGGCTAGTGGATCTAGACCTATCCTTACTACTTCCTCGAGCTGGGCTGATATATGGGGGGCTAAGAGAACTACGATTACTGCTTACACTCTCAGCGCTACTTATTGGGCTATGAGACTGAAAATATGGAGATTCTGAAACTCTTCTCTCAGGTGAAACAGAAGGTGTTCGAGGTGGTGTATCTGGAGGGGTTCTAGGGCCCTTTTTTGATCTGTTTACATTACTGGGTTTTGGACCGGAAGCTTTGTGAGGTTCTGCCTGAGAAACTATTCTTGAATGGTCAGCAAAAGTATTTTTTTGCGGAGCACTTGACTCTTTATTCAATCTAATGTGAGGAGTAATGTATTTATCTGATTTTTGGGAGGATTTCATGCTGTCTTCTTTTGACTTCTTTTCCTGAATACTTTTATACTCTCTACTCACATGATGTAACTGAGTTGATGCTAAAGCAAGCAATTTGTCAAACCCAATGCTGACTTTGGTTTGCCACTTTTGACCATGGGATTGATTATGTCCACTGCTTCTTTCTTTATTAGACGAACTCCCTGAAACTAAACAATATGCTTTCAAATACTAAACACACACACATAAATAAAGTCTTTCAATAATAAAGAAAATTTATTTAAAAATACCATTTCAGATTCATGCATCATTTTTAGTTTGATCCCTACCTAATAAATGTTTTTTCTCCTAGGCATAGTAATAGCCAAAGAGATGATGTATCACAAGCATGGATCCAGAGGGGGGGGGGAGTCATGCCTTTACCTTCACCGTCCAAATGTGACCTAAAACTTATTTTGAGTACTTATATTTAAAAAAAAAAATTCTGCCTGAATATTGCACTTGGATCTCCCCTTTCTGATAATGGTCCCTCAAAATCAGAAGCTGAATGTGCCCTCGCACTAACATCAGAAACTCAAAATGAAGTTTATGAAAGAAAAAGCTAAACGCCTAAGAAATTTGTCAATGACCAAGTTATTCTCAATGTTGACACATTGGAGAAAAAATGATGGATGTGATTTCATCGATAACTACTCACACAATAACTGATACCTAGTACTGGAGCAGGAGGGTTTATAAATCAACCCCTCAACACCTTTGTATTTAACATGCACAGCCAATTTAAATACAGAAGTTGATATAAAGGTAATAATAGGTCATGGATCGAACAAAGTCTCAAAAGGCCCAGAAAGCGATCTGTGGGAATTTTCCATCTTATTACTAGACATGACTGTCTTTACTGCATCAATGTCGCACTGGACTCTCTTCGCCCTCTAAGTAATCTTAAAGAGGATATAGACATATGACACCCCGCAAATACCCTGCTCTTCCTCGGACTTCAATTCGGGAGTATTATTGGGTGGCGAGAGCTGCCCTGAGTTCATAGATTTACTGATGTCACTTTTATTGTTGTTATATGTTTTCTGTGATTTTCAGTTGTTTTATTACTTGCCACTGGAAATTCAAAAAAAAAAAAAAACAATGTAATGACTGATATGACAAAACCAACAACGCCCATCAAAATTAAAGAATTAAACTGAAATTTTGTAAAAAGTAGATTTTATCAGTATTTTAAAATTTTTTGAGAGTAACAATGTCCAATGCAGATAACTAAATAAGGTTTCCATTTTCATATGATTGTTTAGGTCCTTAAAAACAGGAATAAACTAGTTGACCTAAGCAAAAAATGTACATTTCAAAACTCCAAGCATACTTACTCAAAGTGTAGTGTGTAGTAAGAGTGAAATCAATGTGAATGTGTTTCAATCAGAGGTAGTTTAGTTTTTGAAACAAAAGAAATGCATACAAAAAAAAAAAAAAAAAAGAAAGAAAGAAAGCGAGCAATTTAAAATTTGATGAACGGTGCAGAAGAAAAGGTTTCAGCACTTCTTTAAAGACATAATTGATCAACTTTTCCGCAGCAAAATTACTTTTACTATTCTTGCTTCTCCCTAGGTGGAAATTAGCAATTTAATCGAATGCATTCTTTAAAATTGAATGGCAATTGAATGTTAAAATGAAAGTAGATTCAAGTTAGTATATATTAAAAGGAGTGAACCAAAACACTGCATGCAATTTTGGGCAAAGCTTGATCTCAGTAAGTTTCCAGAAGCAAGGTATTTCTTAAATGAGTTATTCCTTAAAATGTCAATTCCCTCCCTCCATGTACCAAATTTGATGCCTGTTTTTTAAAATTTCTGAAAATTATCAAATTTTTCCGAAAAACTGGAAAAACGCTGTGCAAAGCTATTTTGACGAGTTAAAAAAATTTATTTTGTAAAAATAAATCACAAAACTGAAGTACTAAAGGTACATTTTAAGGGTTTTCAAGTACTTGAAAATGAAACGTTTTATTTCAAGATTTTTTAAAAAGTGCATGAAACATATTCGGGGGTTTTTCTGGAAAAATCAATTTTTGATAGTTTCATATTACTTTATGATTCTAAAGAAACCTTATTCTAAATTGAGGGAAAAAACAAAAGAAATAAATGAAAAACAAGGCACATAAGTAAAAGAACTTACATTTGCTAGATGATGAATGTGAATGCTTAGAATGTGACCTTTTTGAATCAAATTTGGAGTTGGAAGCTTTTGTATAACTTTCCCTTTTGGAACTTTTTCTACTTTCATTAGTATGATGAGAACTTCCACGTTGTTTTATTCTTCTATCTTTTAAAGCATCAAGAGAACTACTATGCTTATGTTTCTGCTTCCTATCATACATTTCTTCTCTTCCCAAACTCGAGCTCGACTGATGAGGATCAAGTCTGGAATTTGCACTTTTTGATGAAACAGGTTCTTTATATTTATTTGTTTCTACTGAATGAGAGAGATGAGATGTTGATTTTAAACTACTCTTATCATGGATATGCTTTGATATTTCACCTTTATTTTTACTGCAACTGCTTGAATTTAGCCCCGAAATTCTTGTTTTATTGGAATATTCTTGGGAAAAACTTCTGGTAACAGATAAGCCAAGATTAACTGAATAGCCAGACAACACAGATTTTACAGGGCCTTCTTGGGAATGAATGGCAGGGCTATTCGATGGTGGAGGAGTACGACTAGGACTGATTGGTGAATATGCTACATTATTTAAACTACTAGAGACTTCTGGATCCGATAGTTCAACTTGCTTAAAACTATTAACATGCTTTTTGTACTCTTTAGCAGAAGAATCGTGGTAATTTGTTACGCTGATGTGTTTATTTTCAGTATTTGTGATATATTTTGATCTATTAGTAGCATTACTTCCTCTAGATGTAAGTTCATCCCCTTTGCTAAATGTTTCCCCACAGCTTTTGTGAGATGAAGCAGAAATAGTTGTCCCTATGGCATTTGAATTATCTTTATGCTTAGTAGCTGATGATCCAGAGTTAGCATTTGGAACCTGAGGATCTTTTAAAGCAGATGCTATGATGGTTTTTATTCGGTCCTGAAAGTTTGGAATGATTATACTATCATGGATTCTTTGCTGTTTAGGGGATAAATGGTGAGCTTTTATATCCGAATGACATTTTTTACTATCAACTGTGTTTTTATGGGATATGTCTCGAAAGGCCACTTTCTGAGGTGTCTTTTCTCTACTTTTTCTCTGAGAATTTTCAACATTTTCTTTATGAGCTGTTATTTCTTTCTGCAATATTTCACTAAAATGTGCTTCATCAATCTAAGGAAGAAAATATTAAAGAAATTAAAGTTTATTAAAAGTTTGTTTTTGAATCTAAACATATTTTAAAACAAAATAATAAAATCACAAAGACATCATTTACTTTAACAGTGAAGATTTTCTCCCATAGCATTTCAAAAAGTTTTAAAATTCTAGACATAGAAAAACTTGCATCAGGCTTTAGAAATGTTTCACAACATCAACTTAGCTACTCAAAGTAAACACTAATTTTGTTTTAACATTAAAAGCTTCATTCATCTCCTACAGTATAGTTTGGGCTTTATCTTGAAGACTAATTCCCAAATCTTAAGTACAATTTTCTGAGTCATCTAATTCCTAAATAATAAATAGAATCCTAACAAGCATTTTCTTTGACAATTTGCAGAATCAGTTTCTCAAGCCAAAATTTGAATTTTCGAACATCCAACAAGAACTCAGGATATATATCTGGTGTACAAATAAGTTTTAAAGGATTTTCAAGAGATGGCCTAACTAATATTAAATTGAAATGCACTTTGCTGCAGCTAACTTCATTTTATTACCTCATTGTTAGGCTTTCATTTTCATTATGGGACATTTTGCTGAAGTGAAAGCAACTTAGTTTTTGTGTGCCCTGAATATGTCAACATGGAACTTTTGTGCCAACAAAACACAATTTGCGGGAAAGTCTTTTTTCTGCTTCCATTTGAAGAAAAGTATAGCTGAATGTCATTGAATGCTGCAAGTAGCATACGAGAACATGCTTCATTGATTCTCACATGTAAATTTGGTATAGACGTTTTAGATGTGGTGATTTTAATACTAAGACAAAGAGCGTGATGGACGGTCACAAAAGTTTGAGGATACCGAATTGGAGGCTATATTGGACGAAGGCTCATGCCAAATGCAAGAACTAGCAAAAACATTAGGAGCGACTCAACAAGCCATATCCGTTCACTTAAAATCCACAGGAATGATCCAAAAA
The DNA here is from genome assembly GCF_026930045.1 of Uloborus diversus. Taxonomy (NCBI): domain Eukaryota; kingdom Metazoa; phylum Arthropoda; class Arachnida; order Araneae; family Uloboridae; genus Uloborus; species Uloborus diversus. The sequence continues at coordinate 217,709,843 of NC_072733.1, forward strand.
GTAGGATATTGGGTTTCCTATGAATAGAAGACGAATGACTTTGAACACCCTTGTTTCACTTGTGAGCAGCTACTTCAATGGCAAAAACGAAAAGGTTTTTGCATTGTATTGTTACTGGAAATGAAAAATGGGCCATTACAATTTCCTCAGGTATAAAAAATCACACAGACTCCCTGGCCATAGGCCAACACCGAATATTCACAATGGCAAGGTCATGTTCGAATTTGGTGGGACCAATTGAGCCTAGTGTACTATGAGCTGCTTCGCCAATTGTTGCACAGCCAGTCAAAACGTACCTTGATACGCTGAAATGGGAAGTCCTACCCCACCTGCCACATAGCCCAGACATTTCCCCTTCAGACTGTTATCTGGTTTCATCGATGTTGCAGGATTAGCACTTCTGCTACTTTGAAGAAGTCCAAAATTGGATCGATTCACGGATCACATCAAAAGACGCAACGTGTTTTCGAAATGGCATGCATTGCCAGAAAGATGGGAAAAGATAGTGGCCAACGATGAACAATACTTTGAAAAATGAATATGAAACCATTTTTTCACAATAAAGCATCATTGAAGGCAAGTTAATCTTTCAATTTTTTAAAAATGTTTAACTTAGTAAAAACAATAAGTAAAAATAAAAAAGTAAAAATAAAAACAATAATGTACTAACAGGTTCAAATACTTTTTTGGGACCATTAAGTAGCATGTACTGAATACCTGAAAATAATCACTTGTCACTTGCGACTAAAAACAGTGCATTTGGAAATGATAGGTCCATTAATAAATTTGATAATTGTTGGAAAAACTTTTCTAAAATGGGTAAGGCATTCCTAAACTATGACAGCTTATTAAATGAAAAAGTTATTATATAACTAATATAAAAAGCATAGCAATTTTTAAGAAACTAAAAAAGTTTAGAAACGGCTGTTTCAAAAAGATAGTTTCACTGAACAAAAAAGCACTATGTTGAAAGAAATATTGCCTCCCTCTTTACCAGGATTGCAGTAATTTCCTACAGATTATCTGCTTTAAAAGTAAAATTAATGAGGTATGGATTATATGCTGTTGAAAGCTATCTGTCATTTTTTCCCTCTTAACGCCAACGTTTGAACCTCAACTTACAGGGTTGGCCAGATTGGACCCAATGATTTTTTTTTTTTTAAATCCTATAATTTAGCTCACTTTTAGATTTTTTAAAATTTCTGAGAAGTTTTAAATAAAATTAATTAATTTAAACTTATTTATTTGTTTTTCACTACAGACAATAAATATTAAAAAAAAAGTGTTTTGAAGTTTAATAGCCAGGGGTCTGTTCAGAATTTTTCACGAAGTCCGTTTTTTGGGAAAAATCAAATAATTTTGTGAGAAATGAATTATTTTTGCGAAAAGTCAAATAATTTTGCCCCCCAAAAAAACGTTTGTCAAAACGAAATTTTAGAATTTAGAGATGGCACAAACTGCATCATTTAAACTTAAAGTTGAGTGTTTTCTTCTTCTATGCTGAGAAATAATAAACAGCCCAACAGGCAAAAAAGAAGCTGTCTTCATATGCACTACAGTAGACCGTTTGCATCTTTGTCTAGCAAACTATAATCACGGTTTAAATAGGAAATATTTATTTTTTTAGAAAACTTTTCATGACAGCTTAATTATTTATTCATGTTAATTCAACTGCTTCAAAAGTTAAACAAAAATCAACTTCATTTTTTTCATCTTATTATTCGCAGATTATACAAAGATTTTTTTCTTCTTCAGGCCAATTTAGGACCTGCGTAGCCTGATGGTCCATAGTGGCGTATTACCCGCAGGAAAGTACTAGTTCCTGAATCCTCTACAAAACTCAAAACACACTTAAAGAAGTAAAATATTTTCTGAAATTCAATAATCATTTGTTTCATTTACACAAATCATTTCCAAAATGAACTTTGAAGTAATATTAGTTTGTTCATACTTTGTCAAGACGGGGTCTTTTCAGTTTTTTGTATTCCATTTCTAGCTCAGATATTTCAGTTTTCAGCTGTTGGGCAACAGAGCACTGCTTCATATATTCTCTTATACTGTTATTAATCTAAAAGAACGTAATAACTCTTACTAGTATCAAACAAGACCAAATATCAAATATTTGTAATAGATAAATAACTAAATCATAAAAAAGGATTCCCCATTCTATTTAGTTATGCAGTAAAGACAAAGTTTGAATTATGCTCTCTATAAACAGATACAAAATAACTTAAATATCATAATGTAGGGTTGTCCTCCATTTTGGGCTTTAATTTAGGCATACCAAAATTTTTGTGGGACATCCAAAGACACACTTGACTATATCAGAAATATCAACTTGTAGAGAAGAATTAACAAAACTGATGTCAAATCCCCCCACCCCCAGCGACTTTTTCCTGTTGGCGCCAAAATAGCATCGGCAAGAAAACGATACATGGCGACATATGTTATACATCATATCATTCTTAGCGCTGCTTTTTTAGCGCCAACAGGAGAAATTCAGATAAAAATACAAGATCAAAGCACTTCAGAACACAATATACATTAGAATAACATAAAACCACAGCAAAAACATTGCAAATATATGCTTCAAAAATACCAGAAACGAAAGTTTTTGTACACAAAGAAGAAACACTAGAAGTTATTTAAAATGCTTATAAATTAACAAATTACTATAATAGTTCACCAAAATAATATGTACCAATAGAAATAAAAGCTTTTTCCCAACATGCATTTAATCAAACAAAAACTTTTCTCATACTCTACTAAAAAAGAGCAACACGGTTCAGTTTGTGATGTTTTAAGCGGAAAACATCCCCAAAACCAATCACAAACATAAAAAAACATCAGAAAGTAAATAATGAACAGAAATGCTACTAAATTAGCAAAAACTATAGGTCTACTATTTTACATTTTTAATACTATTTCAGTCAAAAAAACGCAAAGTTATTCAAATTTCAAAGTATGAAAAGTAGAAATGTCTCAAAAGAACATCCCAAACAAAAAAATACAAAAATACCATACATTAATTGCTATCCAGATAATTTTCTATAATACAAAAATTACTGATTATTATAGTAAAAATAATGCAGCAATAAAAAAACTCTGAAATTTAGACAGCAAAACTAGAGAAGTTAAATATTTTGTTCAATAACAAAACAGACCACCTCTAGATGGATATTATATGAATATTAAATGAAATGATGAGTATACAAAAAATTAAGAATGCTACCAAAAATTACAAGCATTACAAGTCACTAAAATGAAATCAGTTATCAATTGAGTGGCTGGGTTTGTATTTTGTCATCTAATTTTGTCATATTTTGTACAAATTTGCTGCCTAATAATCTTAATAATGAATGCAGATTGTCATCAGTTAGTTTGCTTCTCAATTAACACTTGTTAATGTTCATCAGAGAAAGAGTTTGTTCACAAAAGTATGTGCTACCAAACATTGTAGCACACATTGCAGGGGAGCCCTTTCTTCCCCAAGTGCAATGCCCCCCCCCCCCCCAAGTTGAGCACCCTTGTAAAATTACATACGTATTATCAACAAATAAATCAACCTAATGAAATTTTTAGTCTTCGGAGATTGAAAAAAGTGCCCTGTAGGCGATTCTTTGGACAAAATGGCACAAATCACTGCATGGACATATCCAGAGGAAGGCTCATGCCCTTCCTTTGTATTGCCCTACCTTCCAAAATGGAAAATATTTCAAATGAAACCAAAAAAAGTAGGTTTACTAAATGGTTGATTTAATTTCTACACATATCAACAAAGGCTCTGGTAACTTGGCTACATATTTGGAAAGTGTTCATTGAAAAGGAAGAGAGAGAGAGGTGTTCAGTTGGCTTGCCATCGCAATATCGCGATAATGGAAATCATTTTTCAGGTTACTCTCCCCTTATGCAACTTGAAAACATTTAAATTTAGAAAAGTGTCTCCCCTCAGGCACATCACTTGCAAATTTTCTAGGGAGCAGCAAAGGATTTACTTATTGTACAGGGTTAGCATAAAAGAATATCCCAGTTTTAAAAATTTATGGTTCATAAACTATAAAACTTACCACTATAAATGATACATAAAAATAAAGATCAACTGTCTAAGTTTTTTTGAACTTACGTAACTACTTAAACGTGCACGTTCCGTACTAGCGCAGCCAGAAATTCCTTCTGGAGAGGGTTATTTGGTCACAGCAGTCCTTACACATGTACTGACTACTGTATTAGGATAGTAAACAATGTTAAAGCCTACCCTCAAGGGGTGCTTTTACCCCCCCCCCCTTGCTATGCCACTGACATTCCGCAATGCTGGATTGGCCGTGCAGGAGATGACTTACCCTTTATGCAAAGGCCAGCCAAATGCACAAACCTGACCCCATGTGATTTTTTTACGGGGTTTTGTTAAAGAGTTTATACACCACCATTGCCTACAATATTGCAAAAACTGAAAGATTGCATATGTGTAGCATTACGAAAAATTGACAGTTAAACACTCCAAAATGTATGTTAGAAGTGTGTTGCATTCCGAAAGACGCACACAATGAACATTGTGAGTGAAAAGAAACTTGGACAGTTTATCTTTATTTTTATGTATTATTTATAGCGCTAAGTGTAATAGTTTATGAATTTTAAAGCCGGGATATTCTTTTATGCCAAACTTGTATTTTATAGGGGAAGAACAAAAAAAAAAAACAATTATATTATGTTTCTAAAATCAGAGGGAGAGGTGGCAATCAACCCGTCACTTCAGATTGAGCAAATGACAGGACTGCCCCACCTTCAATTTCAAGCTGGATGCACCCTTGACTCACTGTTTGCAAAGAGACCTACTGCATACGAAAGAACACAAAAGGAAAACCGTACATTCATCAGCAACTTCGTCAGCAGAGCAATGATCTAAGGAAACGATTGGGATTGTAAATCCAAGCAAACAAGAGGGTCCATCAGAAGGGGTAAAAGCAGGATTGCTCTTGTCCATTTTTTTGTAAAAAGTCTGGGATGCCGGAAGAAATTGGGTAAAATTGGACGAAATTAAAATCAACTGATTTTCCATACGTTTTATACATAACTTTATAGTTAGATGTAATAAAATAAGTATAAAATTCAAAAACATTATATAGTGTCAGTTAATAATTTAATTAAAATAGAATGATTGTACTCTTCAGAATCTTAATAAACTAAAAAAAAAAATTACACATTGGTGAAACTAATATTATATTTATTTTACTTAAGAGTAATAAAATTTAACAAAGTGAATAAGCTATTGAGCATGTGTACATTATTCTGCCATGTGCAGGTGAAGGGCAGTAACTGCAATTGTTTCACTTTTCAATTTTTTTTTTTTTTTTTTTTTTGCATTTTTGTCATCTATGGTATGTTAGCTTTATTGTACAAGCTTCCTTATTAGGTTTCCGCTGAAAAAAAAAGTCTAATTCCAACATTTCCCTGTGGTTAATATTGAATCCGACACATATTTCTTCAAATATCTCGAAAACTCATTTCTGCAGATACTGCCGTTTACCTGCACACAGCAGTATTATATATTACAATAATAGAAATTAAACTCAATGGAACAGTCACATTAAATGCTTGGAAATACATACAAAACAAAGATATTTTTTGAAAATTATCGATGAACACGAGGACGAAATAGATAAACATAAACAGTATAAGATTATTAGGTTAAAGAATACCCCAATTAATAATATTCAATTACATAAAAAAGTGAAACATCTAATTACTGTTTTGAAGCTCATGAGTATTTCATTAGATGTGCTACAAAGAAATTTCTCAACTTTAGCAGACGTAAATAATGAATTTTTAACTTTTGAAGGCTGAAGAACTTGAAATTCATAGCAAGTTTCTACAGAAAAGATTCACTGAATGACATTGATAAAAATCTTTTACCGATTCTTGCTATATTTTCTATAAAAACACCTTCAATTCTAGCAACCAAAGTATACTTGTATTTTTCTGAGGCAATTATAAATAATCTATCCAGCAGAATGGTGAGAATCACTGAAGAGATACAATGATAGAAAGTATTTTTACTTTTGCATGTCAACTTTTTCATTGCGTAGCTTCATTAGCAAGAACAGAACTTATTTTTTGAAACTTTTTCACGATGCAAAGCAAAAACTTAGAAACAGGCTTGGACTACAATTTGCATCAAAATTGGTAATGGCCTATGAAAGCTTAAATTCTAAGAATCAACAGCTTACTGATGAAGAATTTGACGATTGCAAAATATTTTTCAATCTATGCACATTAAATAAACAAACACTAATTTACAATAGGTGGTTTTATGCATTGCTGATATATTCTTTTTTCTTATTCTGCATCATTCAATAAATTTAACTTAAAAGCATTTTTATTTACATTTCAAAACTACCAGAAATGTACGCTCTATTTACATGGAAAAAAAAGGATAAATAATGCTTGGATTACTTTCAAATGCAAGCATCTCATTTCGTTTTGCTATATGTTTCAGCTAAAAGGGGCATAAGTGGTATAGTTTTGCTCCAAAAGAAAGGTTGCGTCATTTTTCTTCTTTTTTTACTTATAAATAACTATATTATCAGGATTTTTTCAGCCACACAATTCAATCAGTAATCAGCATCCGTAGATTACTGTAGAAAGCTATCTTTTCTTTATATTCAATAATAAATCTTACATATCAAAATTAAGTGTTTTCAAGAATGGGATTTTTTTTTGAAAAAAGCTCATTATAAAACCTTTTTCTTTAGTTACTCAATTAAAGACAACTGCAATCCAATAATCATACAAAAATACTCTAATTCATGAAATACGATTAAACAACTTGATTGGAATATTAAATTGATATTACTGTATAATATGATTGTAGTAATATTTACCTGGGAATTTAAATCATTTGAATTGTTGATTGTGTAGCCTAACACTGAGAATCTGTTTTTTAATAACGATACTCCTTCCTCTTTCAAGCAACCAACAACTGTTCTGAGATTAAAAACATACTTCTTTAACTGTTTGCTGCGTTCCTGAAAATTAATGCAAGTTTATTTTCCAGTTTTCAGATTTTTTTTTTGAGTGTAAAGATAATAAGAAGTTAATGTAATACACACCTTTTCTTCTTCTATTTGTTTCTCAAGTAAATTTTTATAACCTGCTGATTTCATGCATTCAATGAAATCCAATATCAAACGTTTCTGAGCTAACATGAAAGTATCGATAACATTTGAATTTTCCAACTGATGCTCTTGAGTTGATGGAACAGTGTTACTCAGTTTTTGATCAATACAACCAGGTGCAGGATCAGAATTCACTTAAAATGCAATAAGGAACCAAAATAAATAAAAATACAATTATGGTAATGGATAATTAATACAGTAGTCTCTGCTTAATGTGATCACTTTGGAACATAATTTTGATAACAATAACCAATTGAGGCAGAGAAAAGCAATGGGACCTAAGTGCCAAAATAAAAAAAAATAAATAATGGAGGTAATCAGTTAAAATGGTAGGTGGATCTCTCCTCTGTTTTGGTTCAAAAGATGGTATTAGGAGCCCTGGGTAGGTGCTGCTATACAGCATGATTTAGAAAAACGCTTCAATGAAAGCCTACTTAGGACCATAACTTTAAAGGCATTTTATTCAAAACTTGAAAATGTCCACTTACCACACCCTTTGCTTCTCACTGCCTCAACTAACAATAAACAAATCACAAAAATAGATGAATTTAGCAATTTAAAGCCACACAGGCTGAGTTTTGAATTAAAACGAAAAAAAAACTTCTTGAATGCAGTGTAGATTTCCATCCAAAATATAAAAAAAATTGCATAAATCATCAACTGCTGACTGTCTACAATTTTTCAGAAGCTCATTTATATAAATTGCTCATAATCTGTGTTTTTTAAGGTCACTCAACACTTTCAATGGATTTCTTATTTATAAGAGGTGACTCATCATTAAAGCATTCATCATCTGATTTATCAGTTTCATCATCTAGCTAACAATCTTGACATCGTCCGACTATGTGGAAGTACAGATGTTTCGATCCATCAATGATTGCAACTCAAGTTGTTATATATGAGGGAAAAATCTTGAGCAGGCGAAGCATTTTCTGATCATTTCAGCAGACACCCCACCTTTGATTTGAAAACTGATAACATTAAATAACATAATGATTACTTAAAGCAACAATTTTAACAAATAAATGAATAGAGAAAATTGGGATCAGGTTATTTTGATGAGAATAAGCAATTGATAACATAAACCACAATCACAGAAGTGGAGACTACTGTATATGGTAGATATTCAAAGCTGTATTTATTAGTTTTTATCCTACCTGAATTTGATGTGCTAAGTACAGTTTGAGCATGAAGAAGATCTAAGCCACTGAACTTCAATGGCTTGTTTCTTTTGGCTTTTGCTGTATTTTTCTTTGGTCTTCCTGGTCCTCTCTTTCTCTCAGACCGCCTTAGCTTTCGGCTTTTCAGCATACCATCCACAGAATTACAATTGCGCTTCATGGGTTCTAAAATAGTAACAATTTAAAATAAAAATTTTACAGAAACCAGAAGACTTTAATTAAAAAACGAGAATTATCCTAGAAATTGGTTATTAATTTTAATCAGAAAATACACTTAATACAAAACAAGTTTAGTATTCTCAAATGGAAGAATAAAATATTATTAGCTACAAGACAGTCTCATTTTACTAAAGAAATCCAAAGAAAAAAATGCATTAGCCGGGTTTATGTGGGAAAATTGCCTTTGGAACTTTTACGACTCGCACTCGGAGGATCATTTTGGTGTTGAATTAAAAATAAAAAAAAAATTTTAAAAATAGCCAAATTTTCAGCTCTTTATCTCAAATAACCTTCAAGTTTTTCAAAATAATCTTTTTTTATTTAGTTTTTTTTTTTCATTCTAAATTTAAAATTATTGAACGGTGATTGTTTTCCCTTATTCTTAGGAATAAAATACATGAAAAAATATTGACATAATTTTTAAATGAAAAGCCGATTTTTGGCGATGGAAATAGAACTTAAATATGATTTTTACAATGCTTTTCTGGAGAGTGTCACTCCCTAAATTTTGTCAGAAAATGTCTTATATATTTTGACACTCAAGATGTTTTTGAATTTTTTGAAATATTGGAACAATGCAAAAAAAAAATTATTTTCTCCCATAATTTTGCATTTAAACAAATTTAAATACTTTTTATTGCTAAAAAAATCATTAAAAAAATGATTTTTGTAGCAAAAATACGATCTTACAAGAGAAAAAACATAAAGAAAACCATAAAAGACTTAGACATTTCCAGCATAAAGTTATTTGGATTGGGAATTCAGAAAAATTCTTTAAACCATCTGAATACAATCGCATAAGATGGACATGCATTACCAAAAGTTGATTGCATACGTTGAACTCATTCGTTTTGATCTAATCCTGCCTTAAAATCATAGAAAGTCATAGACAGTTACATATCATAGAAAATTACATATGAAGGCTCTTCAATAGAAGATGCAGATGAGACAGTAGTTGAAGACGATTGAGAATAAGTTGTCTGATCTGCCTTTTGATACTCACTTGTTCTTCATATGAATCTCAAAAATTATATTATAGCTGAACATTTGGCAATTTTTTAATTCAACACCAAAATGATCCTCCAAATATTTAAAAGTGAAATACATTTTTTATCAGCCCACTCCGTAATATGATCTAGATCCTCTTGCAGCTGATTTGCTTGTTCTTCATTTTCTACAGTCCCCATAACTTTGACATCATCAGCAAAACAATTCATGTTCCCAGAAATATTTTTGTGAATATCGTTCATAAAGACAATGAACAAAACAGGCCCCAATTTAAAGACGATAAGGGCATGTATTATAGATAAATGAACAGGGTTAAAATTGGAAACCTACAATTTTCCTACTTGCAGAAGAAACGGTTTTGTTTTGGAATCATGATTTTTGTGAACAATTCCTATTTGCAATTACAATTTCTGTTAATTGTCCCAAAGCATTAAAAAATGCACGCAGGTAAAACAGGGCTAAAGTCAAAAAGGTGTCAAGAAAATTTTTCTTTTCTTTCCCTTCTAAATTTGAATTTTTGATGGTTGTTAATATCCAGCAACTTCAAAAAAAATATTTTCCTAGTACTTTTTCAAAAAAAGAAACGTTCTAAATAGCTACTGAAGAAGAATTAACTATTAATAATACATTCTATGCTACATTATTAAAAGTATTGAATTATATCTTTTATAATCTCTATTTTGACTGTATGTACACAAATTATATTAAATAATTTAACTTTTTATAACGGGTAATTTGGAATTCGTTAACTAAAGAAGTTTGGAGTTCTGGCATAGCCCGCAGGAAGTTTCATCCTTGATACATTATTTTGTAAGAACATCAAGATTTACTTAAAATTTTAGGTTTTTTTTATTGCAAATAAACATTTTTCTTCTAACTAAATTGGACAAAATTCGATTATTTTTTAAAACAAAATTTACAAAATGGGACTCTTGCAAAAGAAAATTGGGAACAATTTCAAATATAAGAATAGGAGGGAAAACTTTCATTTGGGTAAAAAACTGGCTGACCGGAAGGAAACAAAGGTTAGTTGTAAGGGGAAATTATTCTAATTGGAGTGAGGTTTGTTTGCCTCTTTAACAGTTATAGAAACCAATAAAAATGAGAATTTCAATATCTATTGCAGAATGGTGATCACTAAATGCCTCTAAATTAAAAGCTGGTAACCCTATCTCGAGTGATCATTCTTCTCTATTATAATTTTAACTATGTAAATTATTTTTCTTAAGAGGAGGAGGGAGATTTTTATTTCATTTGAATTGTAATGCACGTTTTAAAAATTCTGTATTCTAAAGGAGGGAGAAAATTTTGATTTTACGCAAATTGTATCCTTTATTTAATTAAATTCTTCTTACTACCAGCTACTTCTGAAAAAGTTTTTTTTTTTTTTCAATCAACTAAAAACACCAATTCATATTTCATGCATTTAGTTAATCAAAAACATTATCATACCATTCTCTTCATTACTATCTTGACCACTATTTGTTACAGAGCTAACTTTTATTTTGTTGCTACACCAATCCGACCAAGCCTTTCGGGTAGTAGGTCCAGAGAGTGAACTTTCTTCTTTGGAGTCATTAGATGAAGAATCCAAAATACAGGGGTTTGAAATTCCATTCTTCAAGCGTTTAGCTCGATTAAGAGGAAGATCTTCATCCTAAAAACATTATATAATTAGAAGTCAAACTTGCATACTCATAAATATTTTGTAATAACAGTTTTCAATACAAATTAGACTAGGTTTACATAATTTAATTTTCAATAACACAGTGTGGGAAAAAAATCCTTACAAATGTTTCCGAAGCATTCTCGCTGATTCTTAGGTAAAATTACCTCCTGTGTCCAAATGTGACCATCCTCCCCCCCATCACCCCCACTGTTGGAAAATGGTGCCCCCCCCCATTTTTCCAGTTTTTGAGTTTCATAGCCATTATTTTAGTTGGAGGGAAAGAAAGCATTATATTAACATTCTTCTTAGGAGCTAGAGAGGTGAAAAGTTCAAGAGCATGAATATTTGAAGCAAGTTGGGACACTTGTGGGGATATTCTTTCCTAAAATATTTATTTAAATAATCATCAAAAAGATCTTTTTTTTTTGTAGGGGCTTGTTTTACAATTTTTCCTTTTATTTTTCAGCGTAACGCCTGAGTATCCAACTCACTCCTATGAGCTTCATGTACAAATTTAAAAAACAAAACTTACAAACACCCGATGTTGTGTAAGAGTCTCACAGCAGATTTTTAGTAAAGAAGCTTCCTGTATTATTTATATTTATTGAGGTTAAATTCACAGATATAATAAAAATAAAAACATAAATTAAGTATGCTTATAATGTTATTAAATTAATTTTTATTTCTGGGGATACCCTGCTCCTATTACTTATCACTGTATCAATGAGGCAGCGTATCTCCAGAAATCTAAATATAAACAGGGTTCATACCCTTTAGGCAGAAAAAAATTCAAGCACTTTTCAAGTACTTTTCAAGGTAAAAAATTTTGTTTTCAAGGCAATATCATAAATTTGTACTAAAAATATTGTATGCAGATTTCATTTACTACAAACACATAGAAATAAGGCAATAATACAAAAAAGTATAGAAAAACAAAATTGTTTTTTCTACAATTAGAGACGCTTTGATGAAAGATCTACTGCGTTGAAAGTCTTTCTGAAAATGTTTGAAAAGTTCGGTCATAAAGAGAAGTAGATACCAAGAGGTTTAATTTTGAGGTTTTTCAAAGGTTGCAGCAGTCAGAGGTTTGTATATTTTCTAGAATCAGCAAATTAATACTTAAAAAAAACCCCTTTCATAAGTGCTTTTAACTTTTATGGGAAGAAACTAAAATACCCAAGTTCAATGGCATTGCCAGAGAGGAGTTTTTGAAGTCACTCCCCCCCCCCGGTTTCAACATTTATTTCCAATAGCTATACAGTGTTTTATTACAATATAAGGGCGGTTAGGACAAAAACACTACCCAGAAAGTTATTTCAGTTTGCACTATTAAGTTCTAAAAATATTAGGTTTGCAAATCATTTATAAGTATGCAAATCAATTATTCGTATGTATTTATTAGCTGTTCAGCCAATTAAGGCATTTCAACTGTCCTCGAGTAAATTTAAAAATTAGGAAGTAAGAAAAGTTTATGAAAGTCCACAGTCCAGTCGCTACACCTCAAAATATACAAAAGCAGCTTAAGGAGTGATAAATACTCTGAATGCAAACTTGAGCCATTCAGCTTTCATTGATTAACTTGCAATAGACAATTAATGTGCAAGTTCAGATTTATAGAGCCATATTTCGAAATTGAAAAGATTCAAAAGAAGTTCACATGTATTATGACAAAAGTAGTTTTATTTTGGGAAAAAATGGGTTATTGTTGAAATTAGAATTTAAATTTAGAAAGGCAATAATATTCAGGTGTAATTGTGATTTGTGAGTTCATAAAAAATTACCTGAAAGTTTCAAAGAGCAAAATGGGGCGAGGGGGGGGGGGAATAATTTTTAAAACTAAGACCCCTATTACTTGAATATACAAATGTACAACAATAACTTTTGCTATGCATACAATTCATAAAATAGTTTATTAAGTCAAAATATTCTGCAGAGAAATACCATGCCCAGTGCCTGTTGATAACCAGCAACAGGCACTGGGCCTAGCTAGGCTGGTACTGGTCAATTTATTAGATCCAAATGAAGATGAAAGACCCTCCTTAAGCTATCTACCCCTTTGCTGATTAAAGCCTCTTTCAGTAAGCTCCAAGTACCCACAACCTTAATAAAGTAGTAATTTTGAACATTTGAGGAAAAGGGGAAAATTGGAGATATAAGGAGGTAAAAGCATAAAAACGAACACTACTGGATTTCAAGTGAATAATCATAACACAACCACCCCTGTTATACACCTTATTTATTTTAGCAGACATAAAAAAATGATGTACTTATAAATAAAATTATATAAATCAACTTTATATTTAAAATACAAACTTTAAGTCAATTTGTTAGGTGCTCAACTGCTGAAATTTAAATTTTTTTTAAAAAAATCTGTTATGACCAAAAATTAGGTAAAGATAATCATTCAAAATTGCAAAAATAAATAAGCACATAATTAAGGTAATAAATTCTTTAACTCTTTAGTTATTAAAATAAAAAAATAAAATAAGCTAATCTGATGTAGCAGTGTCAAAATAACTACTAATTGCCAAAAATATAAAAATATTTACAAAATGCAAAAGGATTGAAATCTCAAACAAGGGAAGCAAATTTTCGCGAATTAAGTTTAATGTTGTCATGTTTCCCATAAAATAAACTTATATTTTACTGAAATTAAACATAAAATATGCTAATCTACGGTAGCAAATATGAAAATAACATCCGATTAGTGAATATATTTAAATATTTGCAAGATGCAAAAAGATTGAAATTACAAACACGAGAAGCAATTTTTCGCAAAGTCTGAGTTCGTTCGACGTGGCATGTTTCCCATGAAATAAATTTATTTGTTTTTCATTAAAATTAAACAAAAAATATACTAATCTAAGGTAGCATATGCGAAACTAACACTTGATTAGCCAAAATATTTAAATATTTGCAGGATGCAAAAAGATTGAAATTTCAAACACAAGAGCAATTTTCCGCGAAACCCGAGTAAGTTCAATGTTGTCATGGTTTCGAAATTAATTTCTTTGTTAATTAATGAAATTAAACAAAAAATAAACTAATCTAAGGTACCATATGTCAAAATATCTTTCGGTTGTAAAAAACATCAAAATATTTACAAGATGCAAAAGGATTGAAATCCCAAACACGGAAGCAATTTTTCGCGATGTTGCATACTGAACACATGTTCAGAAAATTGCATTGGTGAAATACTTTTTTAAAACTTCTAAGCACAATTCGTTGATTTTTGAGAGAATTTAAGCACTAAGAAACTTTTTCAAGGTTTTCAAGCACTTGAAAATGAACTTTCTTTTTTCAAGCACTTTTCAAGGTTTTTCAAGGGCGTACGAACCCTGATAAATAGACTGCAGCATTTTTTGCATACTTTCCTTAATTTTTTATCTTAAATATATATATGTGAAGATAACTTGAATAAATATACAAAAAAATTTCTTTACTGAAGATCTGTGGTGAAAATCGTATGCAACATACAGGGTTTCCAAAGCTAAAACTCTTTTTTTTTAACCATGTGAAATTTTTTTGGACATAGGATTGATAAAAGCAAGTCTGATACTATGGTTTTACACTGAAAAATAAGATAAAAATTGTAAAATGAACCCTTAGAAATATAACAGAGGGGAAATACGCCCATGAATCTCCCAAAATGCTACAAATGTTAATGCTTTTCAACTTTTTACCTCTCTAACCTACATCTTTAGTTATTTCTGGTAGAAATGCCCCTTGGTGTAACCGCCGCCCCTCAAAAATAGTATGTGCTTTGCCTAAGTGTTGCACTTAAAAACTATGATTAACTCAACCATTGCATATTAGGATAGCAAATACATACCTGCCCACCACAAAAGGAAAAAACCCAGTACATTTCCTACCATTCGCATTAAGTACAATCATATGGAAGTTCATATACGCATAGAGTAATTGAAAAACGGAAGAAAAAAAGCTAAATTAATGCTAAAAAAAGCTAAAACTTATTCTCTGTTCAAACTTAACAAGCATCGATAATATTGCTACGTTTTCGATTCACTAAAGTTTGAATTTCAACAGGAAGCTTTCAAACCATGGAGTACATACATCAGAACAATCTTTACAAACACAATTTTACAGTGGATTTTTTTTCACAGTTTGGAAAATCCCTAAATAAAGTAATTTTCCCAACAATTTATAAAATCCAGTAGATTTTTAACAAAAATCAGGATACTGGGAGAAATGCTCAAAATTCAGGAAACTACTAGAAAAACCAGTAGGGTTGGCAAGTATGCAAATAGCCTTAAGTTGTCTATTCTGCAACTTGAAAAAAAAAAGGAACCGTTTTGCAAATAGACTTTTTTTTAACCCATTACCCGCTGGTGTTGCGTTGATACAACGGTCGTTAAGAATAATCACAAAAAGTTCCCTATAAAACTAATTTTTGTATTGATTGCTGCTTTGGATTTAAAAACAACATTTAGAATCTGTTTTTCAAAAAAAAATTGCTTTAAAAATGTCTTTTATGAAAAGAGAAACTTGTTGTTCTCACATAATTTTTTTTTTTTTTTTGCCTAAATTTGTGATTTGATTTTCTTTTAGAAAAAATTAAAATAAAAAAAGTTTCGGTTTAGATATGAAACACTTTTAGTCAAGGTCACTTTTTATCAGAAAATTCCTCAAAAAAATTGCTTCTGAGAGAAGGAGGGCCAAGTAAAAACAGATATTGCGTTGACGCAATGTCAGCGAAAAAAGGGTAGACCGATTGCTTTCCAGATAGAAATTAATTTTATTTCTATTACATGTGTTTTAACTGTGGAAGCTTTTTTTTTTTCAAATCCACTTTTTGAAATGCCCAGAACAAGATATTACTTTGAAAGAAGCACGGGAACAGATTTTCAAGAAAAACTCAGATGATGAAACTGATGTTGTTTTACCACCAGAAATAACAGAAGCTAGTGACGAAGAAGGTAATGACAACATTTTAAATAATGATAGTGAAGTTTTAACCAGTAGGTACTGTTGGTGAAGTTGAAGTCCACGTCAAAAAAAAAAGTTTGATCGTCCCATATCTTGTAGTAAAAAAGCTAAAAACCGAAAAACAGAAGTTATGCGATAGACAAAACAGGAACCAACTGATAGGTATCAACTGAAAAATGAAGAACAGGTCTCAATTAAGACTGTAAGAAACACTCTAGAAGGTAAAACTAGTGTTGATATTTTCAATAATTTTTTTGATTCTGATGTTTTATTGCATCTTGATGAACAAACAAATTTACAAAACGATGTTGCCAACCTCGAAAATGGTGCAAGGGAGCAGGGGGCTCATAACTGGAATGGAGACAAGTGCTTTTCTGTTCAATTTTTGCGATACAATTTTGGGAGTTAGTTTTTCTGAAAGGTATTGATGCAAGGAAAATGAATGTGGATGTTGCCAAACCCAAAAATAGTGCAGCCCCCTTCAAATATATTTGAAATACATATAACATATATGATCTGAATATAGCTGCAAATCTATAGCTGTATATAACTGCAAACGTAAAACTGTTTGTTTTCAACATTTGTTAGTTTACAACAAGTTTTCAAAGCTGAAAATGCTTAAATCCATTAATAACCACAACAGAACGCATAAACATCCGAATTTAATTGCATTTCAGAGTTATTAAGGGGATGATCTAAGGATGATCTTTCCATTGCTAAGCGATTCCTTGTACTCAAAACCATCATTTAGGCAATGAAGTGAGGGGCAGCCCCATCCCACCCCCCCTGATTTTGGAAAAAGGAATTGCATGTTTTTATATTTTTCCTTTTTCCAATATATCCCCCCTTCTTTGAATTTGTACCCTTTCCCCAGGCCTGTCATTTGGGGGGTGGGGATCATGGGTGTATACCACCTTCCCCAAGTTTTGAAAAGTGAATGCTTTTACATATCAGTGGGTGTGGTTTTTGTTGTTATAAAATTTGCATTGAGAACACATCCTTAGTCCCCACTGAAAAATTCGGAAACGACAGCCTGCCTTTGCTTAATGGAAAAAATTTGAAATAACTGCTGCCTGCTTGGGGTAACTGAGTAACCAGTGGCGTAATGAAGGGGAGGAGGAAGCGAGTGACTAGTCCTGGCCACTATTTTACAATTTGGAAATTCTAACATTTTTGAATAGATAAGGAAACCTATTTTCCTAGATTTCGAAAATTATTTTTTGGTTTTTATATTTGAAATTACCTATCGTTATGGAACGTCAAGAAAAAGTGGCAGCAACTCATATTTCAGTTAAGCACTTATGAGGCTCACACGAGGTAGCTACCTCGTGTGAGGTAGCTGACAGTGAGGTAGCCGACACAAAAATAATTTTACATGCTGCTGATACAAATTTACGAGGTGCCTTTAGTATTAATATTCACTCACCGGCTACAGATGCTATTGTATTGTCTCTTTGGCGATACTCCATAATATGCTCCAGAACATCGAGCATTGTTAGGGAGTGGTAAAAGGAAAAGAGAATTTGCTCTCATACCTTCTGCAATGCTATACCTGGCTTTCTAGCACTTAATTTTCGTAACTTAAAAATTGAGGTACCATGTTCCAGGTCACTCACAATTGAAAGGTGGACCGAATGCGACCCGCAGGTTGAGTATCAATGGCTTATATAATTTACAACACATTTGTAATTGTATAAATTTCCACCAGGATTCAGTTACCCTATAGTTTGTTTTTTTAAATTGGTAATGAATATTAGAAAAAGCACCTCAGTAACATATATCTGCTTCATTGAAGCAGTTTTATTGCTTATTTTACAACATGCAATCTTATAAAAGAATACTTTTTCAAATGAAGATAAAGTGAGGGGAAGGTGCCATAGTTTGTAAGTTGCCCATGCCCGTCACCCACTATTTCTCCTTTTCATGTTTGTTCCTGCTACCTTAGGTAGACTGTTCCAATCAGAACTGATTTATGCTACAAATATGAAAATTTTATGTCAAAGATTCATTTTATTCGTGTTAATTATAAACGAAAAGCAAAACACTAATGGCGGAGAGCCTTTTACCCCTAACATCATCCAATATAGTCGAAAATTGCGTTTTTGACCCTTCAATTTCGAAATAATAGCTAAAGGACAGTTCCTGAACTCCATCTCTTCGATAATACATTCAAAAAAATGTATAAACATCATGAAAGATGGCAAAATATTTCGTTTTTAAAGTTTAAATTTCAAAAAAGCCCCCAACCCCTCTCTTTTTATTGTTTTTGAAGATCGCCTAACATTGCAATTTTGGAACTCCCACTTGAAAAAAAATGCTGTAAGAGAGTCCCTGAACCCCATCCTTTCCCTGAACGCTACCAAAATGGCTTTATTGGGTTTTTAGGACTTTATAATTTAAAGAAAATTCCAGGGGAGATCAACCAGAACCTCCCTTCTGATTATTGGCAGTTGTCTATATTTACTCTTTCGGAACTAAGACATGAAAAAGTGCCAAAGAGGCACAAAAAAAGGCTCAAATACTGCACTTAAAACTAGGTTCATATTAATACGAAACTCAAAAGCTTAAAATTCAAATGAAGCAAATTCCAAAACTGGCATCGTTAAAATCAAAAACATTTTTTTGGTAGAATTTTCGTTAAGCACTCATGCATTGGGGGGGGGGGGGAGAGACTCAAACTATTTTCCATCTTGAACACATCACTAAACTTGCATCCATGATCTTGATAGCTCAAAAAAAAAAAAAAAAAATAGCAACTTTTAATCAGTTGAGTGTTAGGAAAAATTTTGACTGAAATTATACTATTTTTAACCAGTGACATTAATCATACGAATGTCAACGAGTTACAGAAAAACAATTTGTAAAATTGAAGGGTTTATAGCAACAAAGAGTTAACTCCATATTTTGGTCGTTTGGTTCAACAAGGAGTTATCTCCGGTTGCGTTCTCAAAATCATTTGGTTCAACAATGAGTTATCTCCAGTTGAGTTCTCAAAATCATTTGGTTCAACAATGAGTTATCTCTGTTTGATAATTCTGAAGTTGTTTGCTAGAATGAGTTAGCTGCTTCATGCGCTTGAGGCAACATGGAGATTTCCCAACAATAAAGAAATGCAGTTAACTCTTTATTTCTGCAAACCCTTCAATTGAGAAATTTATTAAATTGATAGCTAAATCATGCACAGATAGCACTAAATTGATCAGGATATTTGTACTGCTCATGAGTATGCTTAAGTATCACAATAGCATATTTCAGACAGCAACTTTTAAAGTCGCTACAGTCCACTTAAAAACATGTTGCAACCATGCTTTAAAAGTAAATTACATAGCAATAACCAAAAGCAAAGACTCAGCTAATGAATTTAAATAAAAACCCATTTATTACTGAAATCAATTCTATAGTACTTACCTTAATTCTAGGATTTTTTATCCTCTGAAAATAATGTTCCAGCTGAAAAAAAAATATGAATTTAATTAGAGGCAGCATAATGAAACACGTAAGCAAAGAAAGAAATGTTCATTCATTTCATGAATACTTCAGAAGACTAAGAGATGCTAAAAGGAAGGAAAAAACTGTAAGCGTAACATACACTAGATACAATTCTGTAAGGGTTTGATATGATTTGATGCTGATGTTTCAGCTTTTATTGAGTACCAGTGGGCCAAATAAATGTTTTAATATTTACTGTCAGACCCGCTTAACCGGGTGATATATAAACGAATACCCTGCATATACAAATAAAACCTCACGGAACCGAATATTTCTACATAGGTCACAATGTTTAAGATCCTCGCTTAATCGAATAACTTCCCTTGATAATCAAATAATACTACAGTCGACTTTGGTTACAACCCGATTTGACTTACCATATTTTCCTGTGTTATCTGCGGGCGGCCTATAATCAGCAGGTCCTAAAATCGGCCTGAATTTCAAATAGCATTTTCTTCCTGACGCAAAAACGCCGTACATCTCGAGATGGTCAATGTTTGCGTTTCTTCCATCTCTTAGCATGAGCTATCATTCTTCAGTACCGGGACCGAAGAAGCATCAAAGTTGCTCTGCGTTACTTTCGCGGAAGCCCCGCTGATAACCACAAGAAAGACATTACATAACTACAATAGTAAAGTAGTCATCTTGAGGTTGCCTACAGATGAAAATATTTTACAATGACTGTACAGTAACTCAAAGCTTCTTCACTAAGCTTTTTTGTTGGATCATTGAAGTTAAACAGATCATTCCTGCCTGGAGAAATTCTTTTCTTGTCATCCGTGCACATTGTTTCTTGAACACTTAAATATTACAACATCTGAACCCTCCAGTTACTTCAAAAGCTGTGCTGTAAATGGACAAAAACACAATTTCAAGGACATGAGGTCTAAATGGATCCACTTAAAACTCTGTTAAATTACATGATCCCCCATGGCAGAAAAACTGTGACATGGCATAATTGACATTAGACAATCACACTCTCTTGCAGGCTGCTTTGTCTGAAACAGATTTCTCTCGACAGTGGTTGTTTATCTGTGTTTGATTAAACTCAATGATATCTGCTTTGCATAGGAAGTTTTTAGCATAAGAAGCAGGGTTAACTTATGAATGTTAACTGATGGTCAATGGTTATAAATGGAAAATAATTTTCCCTGTACACACTTAGGGCCACCAAAGATACAAATATCCAAGAAAATGAAGTAATCTGCATTCAGAAAGAAAAAAAAAAGGGAGGGGGGGGATTATCTTTCTTGATTTTTAAAAATGTGGAATTAATTTAATTAATGGCAATTTAATGAATTTGATTCAGGTGCCTTGCAATTTCTAAATTATAGCAATGAATATTTTCATGAAATCTTTCCAGATCAAACCATCTATAATATTAATAATTAATTTTAAAAACAGTATTAATGTTTTAATGCTTATTCAACATTGACATAAGTTTGAGGTCTGCTTTTATACAAAAGTTTTTAAATATTTTTACATGGTATCTTTTTATTTTTCAAGTTTGATTTCATATGGATAATTTAAATGAATTTGATTTCATCTAAAAATTAAAGATTCTTTTAGAATTAAAAATCAAAAACGGAATGCCATAGTTTTCTTTTTTTATTATCATAGGTGTATATCGTGAAGTTTCAAAATACTATTTTAGGTGTTTTAAAGATTTTAGTCAATCATTTTAAAACATTTTGAACTAACAAACTACGACTAACTGGTAATAATAAAAACGAAATGCACTCAAAACGTTTTCAATGTAGACGACCTCCTATTGGCATTTTCTCTGTACCTGGTTGCTTTGTTCATAAGATCAAGACAGGAGCTAATGGGTTAAGCAAAATTAATACATATACGATTTCATACTATAGGATTTTATATTTTTGTATTTCAGCATGGTTTAAAACATTTTCACAAAAATAAGTAATTTTCTTGAAAAAATACTAGAACCAAAAACTCATCCAGTCTTTCTCAATCAACAGATCCTCAATTTGTATTTTGAAACTGAAGTAAAATTTTGCCACAGAGAAGTAATTATTCATCTTTTTCAGATCAAAAAGTTGATTGAAAGTGACATTAAAATAAATCAAATATGTTGGGGAAAAAGTAAAAATGAGCTAAAAGATAAAACAAAATCTAGCATGTGATATTTTTTTTCTCTTGTTCTAACAAAATGGACAAAAGTATCATTTGCATTTTGAAAATAATCTTATGAATATATTCCAGAATTTAGCATCACCTCGAGGCAAATTTAAGCTTCAACGGTCATGTTTTATTTTATTTTATTTCACATTTCGCTCCATCAACTTTAAAATGATTTGGTTTAAAACCACTTATTTATACATTTCTCATGGCTGATTTCAAGTATTTAAACAATGGGGCCAACTGATACTTAAACTTCAAGTCCCCTGTACTTCTTGATTATTCACCATGTTTTTTGAATGTAAACAACACAGCAGCAGATGCTGTTAATTAAAGACAGTCACTTAGATATCAATTGCAATTTCGATCCTAGTAAATGTGCTGAACTAACTTTGAATTGGCAGAGAAATTTCATCAAGAAATTTTATTTTAAAAAAAACTGAACAAATGTGATCAAACTAATTCAATTCTGACAGGAACTTTACAAGAAGAAAAGTTTTAAATTAAAATTCGCATCGCAAATACAGTAAAATGAAAAATCAAATCAAAAGCTATCATTTGAGAAAACAGGTAAAAAAAATCCTATGGGTCGTTCGAAAATCATTTTCAAATTCATGGTCAGAAAAAAAAGAAAATAAAAAATTGTATAATTTACCGAGTTAAGATGTGCAATGAGCAAAATGAAAAGCGATCGCCAACCCAACCTGGCTGAATGAAATTTCTGCACATTTTGCATAGTAATTTTGAACTGATTTTGCCCTGAAAGTTGGCTATATTAGAAGCGCTTATATTTCCTGTTCTAATTAATTGAGAGAAATGGAACAAACTTTTCCTTGTTCAGAAAAAAGAACCTTTTCCATCGCCAAATAATATTACGAAGTAGAAGGTTTTTTCATCCCCCAAATTAGGTGAAATGTGAAATTTTAGCTTAAAATTAATTTAAAAAAAAAATTCAAAATTTATAGAAAAAGGGTTTCTCTAAATTTGGGCAAAGTTCCCGGGCTGCAGGTGCTAAGGGGCCTCCTGGCCATCGGGCAAAAACATATATATCAACCAACCAACCAAGAAAGAAAGAAATGTCTCCTTTAAATGTATAGATATATTGTATACATCGCATGTAGTAATTCATCAAGTTTTATTCTTGTTTCGGCTTTAATCCATATTCTTTGACATTTTACATTCATCACTTTTTTTAGCATACTTAATGAACAAAGATGGTTTTACTACAGTTGTGAAACATACATCAAAACTGATTAACTTTAATGCTTTAAGAAGTAATGTTTCATTACACCCCTTCTTTCCCTACTTATTAGTTAATTACTCTTGCAGCTTTCAACTGTAGGTACATTTACAAAGTTAGTTAATTGGCCTATGAAATTATCTACACTACCTTATCTAAATGACACACAACTTCTTACATTATAAAGATTTTGAACCCTAATATGCTTCCCCACTTTTAAAAATAATATTTTAATTATTCACGCTAAAAATTGTATGACACGTTTTAAAACTTATTTATTCATTTTTTTTCTTTTTCTTTTTTTATATTTGCTAACAAAATCTTGCTTACAGCAAAGAATGATTGGTCTTCACATAAAGAGTTACATTTGACATAAATTAGAAAATAACTACAAATTTGTGTGAAAATTCCTCTACTCAAACATAATTCATTAAATTTTACTACTGGTAAATGGCATATTGTCATCAAAATTTTAATTTTTTGTAGGGAACAATTGAGCCAATAAGAACTTTGTAAGAATAATGACAAACACTGGATCAATAACTAAAATACAAATATAGGAAAATGTGGGGCAAAGCTACTTTACTTTTTCAAAATGAACACATTAGAAATTTGATCTGATAATTATGGTACATACAGAATGAACAATTCATTTAAGTATTTATAGTAAAACTTGCATTGAACAATTATTATTATTTATTTATTTTCTGGCAGTAAATTTGTACCTTCCAAAAAAGGAGGGAGGGGGGGGGGTTCACTTTTTTTCCATGGGGCAAGTGAACAATAAAATATTTTTCTAATGAAATACTTACTTTTTGATCGTTGAAAATATTTTTGATTAAATAAAGGTGTAAATAAAAGAAAGAATGACTAAAGAAATTACTATATGAGAAAAATAAATGAGTGAATAAAAGAGAAAATAAAGAAGAAAATAAGTGAATTATTAAATGAAGGAATGTAAAAGAATCAACTAATAATAGAATACATTAGTGTTTTAATAAAAGACTGCAAGAAACAATTAAAATGAAATAAGCTAAATACTAAACAAATAAATACTGCACTAAATACAGGGGTGGAAAACCAAAAATTCATTTTTGTATCAGCTTTGTATCAGTAAAAACAGTTTGTATCAGAATGATCAGTTTTTTATCAGATGAATTCACGGTTTCTTAACCAAATCTTTAATTTTGTACACTGTCACTACAGTTTGAAGCAAATACAAAACATTTGCACCAAAAAAGTACATAATTATGTTTAAAACCCCAATTTGGTAGCAATATTGTAACTTAAAATAATTGTGCAAAAACTACTTTTAGTAAATGTACAATAAATCAAAATACATATCTAACTAGAATCTTAATTCTGGTCTGTGCTTATTTGCAAAAAGTTGATAAGTCAAATTTGACCAGGTTCTACTTTACTAATTGTGATATGTTTTTAGAGGGTTTTTTTTTTTTTTTTTTTTTTTTAATGCCAGAATTTGTTAAGCAGGAAAAATATGAATTACCAAATATAATAAAACTTGCATGTAATTCTGCACCAAAATTAGATAACTCTACATATCATGCTTTGTTTTTACTCTCTTGAAAAGAAGACAAATATGACGTATCAACTTTTGGCAAACAACCAGAGTTGTTCCTTAGCAGTTGTTACAAACATTTATCCTATATTTAATTATAGCATTACATGAGACTAAGAAGAACTTAAGGATTTCAATTTTAAAATGCCTTTTGTATATTTATTACATGCAAAGCTAAAGAGAGAAAGAAAAAAAAACCTTCATAAAACACATATAAAAAGCAGGTCCTAGTGATTTCAAAAAAACAAACAAAACAAAACAGAGGGTAAGGGGGAGGAGATTCTTTTTTACTTTGGTAATTTTTTTTTTTTTTTTGGAATTGATCAAGCTTTAATGATTTTTTCAGTACTTATATCATTGAAGATTTTTAAAATCCTTAAAAAAAGCTGAAAATGTTTCAAAATTTTAATTAACAATTACTGAAGAAATAATTTATGAACATTTATATACAAAGAGAGCTCACCGATTCTTTTCAGGCAATAAATTAACACATTACTTTTAACTCTATGAAACAACATGAACACTTAAGACACTTTTTCTACATATATTATTAGATTATAAGTAGGGAAGTGGGAGGGGGGGACAAAGTGAAATATAGTTGATTTTTTCCCCCTTCAAAATGAACAAATTGGAAATATGTGCTGAAAATTATGTTATGTAAAGAAAGAACAATGCATCTGAAAATAAAACCTGCATTGAAACATTATTTTTATTTTTGGCAGTAACTTTGTACCTTTAAAAAAAGGTGGAAATTTTTCACTTTTTTCTTTTTTTGAGGGGAAAAGTGAAAAATACTATTTTTCTTCTCGTGAAATATTTTCTATTTGATTGTTAAAGATATTATTGATCAAATAAATGAGTAAAATTAAAGAGTATAATTAATGATTTAATGAAGAGGAAATGAAACAAATGAAAGAATAAATAAATTAGTTAATATATGAGAAAAAATAAACAAAAGAATAAAAATGTGCATTAATAAAAAAATAAGTAAATCTATGTGAATAAAACAAAGAATATGTACAGGTAGTTATCAAAATAATGGGAACACTTGAGATTTATAAGGAATTCTTTATTAGTATGGTGTAGGACCACCTTCCGCAAGCAATACAGCTTGGATTCGCCGAGAAATTGATACAAGTGTTGAATAGTGTTCAGCGAAATTGTATACCATTCTTCATGGAGATAGTGTGAAAGCTTTGGGTGAGGCGCTGGTGGAGGATATCGATACCATATCGATTGCTCTAAAATAGACCAAAACGGTTCAATTAAATTTAGGTCAGGTGACAGTGCTGCCCAAGGCCACATGTTCAACTGCATCCTCGTGTTCATCAAACCATGATTGGACAAGTCCTGCTGCATGGATAGGTGCATTATTGGAAAATTCCATCTCTTTCAGGAAAAAAAGTTTGCATTGTAGTATGGAGCTGGTCAGCTAAACTATCTCTATACTTGTCATCAGTGATCCTTTCTTTCAGGCTTACGACTGGTCTAGCGAAAAACCCCGACAAGGCTGCCCAGATTATGACAGATCCTCCTCCATGCTTGACAGTTGGAAGGAGAGAAACACGATCATACGCTTGTGCTGGTGTCCTCCAAATATGTACCCATCCTGTAGTAGGGAAAAGTGTTAAAAACGATTCGTCAGACTATAATACAATCTTCCACTCATCAATTGACCAGGGTTTGTGAGTGTGGCACCACTGTAGACGACGTTTATCATTAACATCGTGACGAGTGTTTTGGGAATCGCTACTCCGCTGTAAATGTTCTGTTTATAATGGTGTTTTCTGACTGTAATCACTCAAACTGGTGAATCCAGATATTGATTGAGTTCTGTGGTCACTTTTGCTGCTGTTGGTCAGTTTTTAGACCTTACAATCCGCTTCAATATCCATCCGTCGCTTTCACTGAGCTTCTCCTTCCGCCCACTATTTTGTTTTGCTGAGCTGGCCTCATCGCGCTCTGTGTACGCTGTCATGACTTTAGACACTGTACCTCTATAAATGTCAAAAAGTTGAGATGTTTCAGTTACACTTGCTCAACTAGACACGTTCCAACAGTTTGGCCCTTTTTTAAATTTGAGAGGTCCGACATTTCACGCGCTTGAAAAAAATCCAAGACTTCCAGATGTTCAATTAAGTCACCATATACTACCAGTATATATATATAATGCTAATTATGAAAAAACCAGATGTCTAACTTTATTCTTTATTACGTAGGAAGAGCATTCAAAAATGTCACTTTTTAACAGGTGTTTCCATTATTTTAATAACTACCTGCATGTATATATGTGTGTATATATATGCCTATATATATGTGTGTATATATATGTTCCCGATACAAATCCAGTTTTCGTCGGATCCGGACCAAATTTGGCCGGGAGGTACTTTTGTACCTGAGAAGGAATGTAGGGGTTTTTTCGACCAAACAGTTTGAATTTTAATTTTAAAGCCTGAAAATGGCTCTTTCTACCCCAAATAATTATCCGATTTCTTTGATTTTGGCGCCATTCGAAAACCCGTGAAAAACACCCATTGTGCTCACTCATTTCCTTCGAATTCTAAAAAAAGAGGGTGTAAAATCACCGGGAAAAAATTAAAAATCACTTTTAAGCCCAGTAGAACTCTGTTTTCATATCGGAAAATTATCGTTTGCGCGATCTCATTTTAAATTTGCGTTCAGAAGGTTGCCACATTTTTTTCTAGGCAGTGACTAAATAAAATTTTATTTTTGTTTTGAGGTAAAAATTTTCTCTTTTGATTATTATTAGGCGATTTATCTCCTTTTATTTTCAGGGATTTTAGTAGCTTGCGTTTAATTTATTCGGGAATTTTTTATTTGTCGTTTTTTTCTTTCTTTAAGAATGATTATTTTGAGGGGGAATTTTGTAGTATTTTTTTCCTCTAACTGAGGCCTGATTGTTGAACATGCGTCACTTGACATAATTTTTATTTTCGAGGTAGACTATGCAAAGCCGGGCAATGTAGCTAGTCCATATAAATAAAACAAAGAATATATTTATATGTATGTTTTTGTGTGTTATGTTCCCTATACAAATCCAGTTTCATCGGATCTCTAGCAAATTTGGCAGGGAGATACTTGGGCACCCAAGAAGGAAAGTAGGGGGGGGGGGTTTCAAATGCCAAAAAAGCACCAAACTGTGCAAATTTTAATTTTAGGATCCAAAAATGGCATTAAAGGGCTCTTTCTACCCCAAATAATTATCCGATTTCTTTGTTTTTGGAGCCATTTAAAAGTGTGCTAAAAACACCCATGTTGTTTACTCATCTCTTTTGAATTACAAAAAAAAAGGCTGTCAAATGACCGGAGAAAAACTAAAAAGCACTGCTAAGCCTAATGGAACTCTATTTTCATATCGGAAAATTATCGTTTGCGCGATCTCATTTTAAATTGGCATAAATAAAGTTTCAGAAGGTTGCCACTTTTTTTTTCTCGACTGCAACAAAATAAAATTTTGTTAGGTTTTGAGGTAAAAACTTCCTCTTTTGGTTATTATTTGGAGATTTATCTTTTCTTTTTCTTATTTAAGGATTTAAGTCGTATCTATGTAGGGTTGCGTTAGTTAGGCGTAGGTCGGGAGTTCTTGATTTGACGTTTTACTTCTTACAGAATGATTATTTTAACGGGAAATTTTACAGATTTTTTTTTCCTCTAATTGAAGCCTGATTGTTGAACATGCATCACTTGACAAAACTTTTATTTTTGAGGTAGACCGTGCAAAGCCGGGCAAGGCAACTAGTGAATGAATAAATAAAGAATTATTAAATGAAGGATGTTAAAGGAAATAATGAATGAATGAATGTGTAAGTGATTTTATAAAGGATTGTATAAGCAAATGAAACAAACTATTTATTTGCACATCTGCTTTGCCCTGCATGCACTTGACTAACTGTACAAAGCATTTAAAATAGAAATAAGCATAATATTAAGCAAATAAATTCAGCATCAAATATTAGTATGTCTAAATTAGTACTTAAAATAGTAATAGTAAATAGTAACAGCAAGAACTTTATCATTTGATAATGACAAAACCAATTTATGACTCAAAATAAAATTTTTCAAAATGAGTATCAATTTTTGAAAATAACTTGTATTATCATATTCTTTGATTGTTAGCGGTAATTTTTTCTTGACTAGAGTAGACTACATTTGTTACTACATAGTTAAAATATTACTAGATAGGTGCAGAGTAAATAATTCCCCATTACTTTGACCGCTATTCCGTTGTTTCACTTTTCTCCACATTCCCCTACATTTTAATTTTATTCAAAACCTGAAATAATTATAAAATATGAAATAAAATAAGCCAGTTTAAAGTAACATAGGTGAAATTAACTTCCATTTTTCAAAAATGTTGAAAAATTTACAAGATGCAAAAGGATTGAAACTTAAAGCACAGCACGCAATTTTCGGCGAGTATAAGCAATTATTTACCCCCTCTTTTACTTATATGCTCTTCTCAGCTTTCAATGACAAAAAATGAATGCAACAGCTACCTTTTCCTTGTAGTGAATGTTTTTGGATAATAATATCGCACTTTTAGCGCAGTTAGGCGCAAAAATCGCGAATTTGGCCGTTTTGTATCAGGTTGTATTAGATTTTGAGAATTGGCGCAGTTTGGTGCAGATTTTCCACCCCTGTGAATAGCAGTAGGTCTCAATGTTTAAAATTAAAAAAAAAAACCTTATAAGACCAAAAATAATAGTTGACTTACAACAAAATATTTCAATATGAGTATAAATTTTTGAAAATTTCTTGTATTGTAATATGTTTTGATCTTCATAGGTAACTTTTTCCTGACTCGAATAGACTAAATGTAATAATAAAATATTATCAGCTAGATGGCACTGAAAACAGAATGCACATTTTTGCATTTTATTTTGCCCTGTTACTTCAGTTTGCCTCATATTCCCCTGCTACAAATGAGGCTAAATTCAACTTAGTAGCAAGAAGTCAAGCAGGGAGCAAAAATTAAAAAATGAAAAATTACATAAACACATTGGTTATACCTTTGTACGATCTATAGTATGCAAGAAATATGAAACCGGTTTTCCAGTCCATGAAACTGAGCCCTTTAAAGGTGTTATTTCTCTTACATTCATTATAGTGCCAATATCTAAAAGAAAGAATCTGAAATTAATCACTGTGCATTAATGCACACATGGAATAAAAGAAAAAGTTACAAAATATTTTTCAGAACTGCATGCATTCAAGAAGTAAAACAATATGTTAAAGGGCATCAATAGGTACATACTCCAAGGGCGGATACAAGGTAGGGGCGATGGAGGAGGGGGGGAGGATCACCCTTCCCGTGAGAGACTCTGCACCAGCAATGTTTGGAATAGGGAAGTTGCAACCATATTTTGGCTATTGGATATTGTTAATTAATTCTCAAAACTAAAAAATTCACCATCGCCGAATTTTAAAACATCGTGGTTTATTTTTAGTGATTTTTTAAAAATCCACGCGCAAAAGTGCACTCTTCTGAAACGTCACGAGCCTACATCACAGGGCGCGAATGGGCAGCCTTCTGTCGAAGATCCCTTGTTTTCGCTAGGGACATTTTGAGCGCGCTGATATTTATATTTTTTAGAAATTCAATAATCCTTTTGAACACACTATGGAGGCCGGATTCGTTAAAGCACAATCTGAATAATCTTCCTCATGTAACATCAATGATGATATTCGAATATTTCCGAGAGGATGAGAGGTGTAATGTTCCAGAAACACGAGGAGTTAAATGCGAGGAGATAAGCCTTTTACGTTTCGTCTTCGAAGTCGAATGCGTGACCTTCGGCTTCTCCCCTATCGGAAGAGCGCATGACGTCACTTCCTATGCCATTTGACAAGCTTTAAAAATTAATTTAAAAAAAAAACTACTTATCGTATCGCAAATTTTTTTTCACCTATGATGTTCATGTTACTCTACCATATAAAAATAAAATTGAAAAATCGAAAACTTCCCTATTCTTATAAACGCAAGTGTAGGTCCTCTTTCATATCATTAGGAGAAAGAATGGGTTTCGAAACTCCCTCCCGGAAACTTTAAAATTGAAGATGCAAAAAGCCAATTTTAGACGCTCTTGGTGATGTGAGGAGGAAGTGAGGATGGAAGGCATCCCCTCCCTTCCCGACATCTTGCACAATTTGAGTTGTAAATTTTAAGTCATTTGTAGATCATCTCAGGTAGTGCTAGGGGGAGTGATGGAGTTCAGGGACTTTCTTATGGTAATATTCCAAAACTTCAGTTCCAAAAGATTGAAATTTTTGATAACATTCGGGGGAGATGTTATGGGGTGGAGTTTTGAAACAATCCCCTGGAACTACAGTACCATGATCACTATAGATTTTGGAATTTTGGATTCTGACTCAAAAAATCAGAAAAGCTCACCTGTCATGCACTATCTTGGTTTCACTAATGTTCGAGACAAATCTTTTATTTTTCGAATTTCACTATGCTAAAACAAAAGCCAGAGATAATTTGCAGCAGCTTATATTCTGTGGATGTTGCATTTCATTAGTATGAAATGTGTCGATCAATACAATTGATAAATCATATTTTTACTAGAAATAATTCTGTAGTTTGTTCAATTGGCTTTTTATTGTATACTTAAGAGAAGAAAAAAAGAATTATCATTGATCGAAAGTGGATGTTAAAAGAATGTTGCACAATTACAACAAAAAATCAACTGATGATACTGTGTTTACAACAAGTAATTGTCAAACGTTTACAATTTTGAACTTCTAAAACTGAAACAGGGTGGCGACAGGAACTATGAAAAAAAGTTCTCTGACTTTTCCCTGATTAGGTTAACCAAATTTCCCTGATTTACATTAACAATGATAATGGTTTCCTTTCTTTGCTCTACTTGAAATCCATTGTATGTTTGTATAAAATGCAGTATTTTAAACTTTTTAAGTTGTGTAAAGTTGTTGAATTAAAGATATATTTTAAAAAGATGCTCTTTTTAAATAAAATGGTTAAAAAAAAACATATCAAGTCAATTTTTTTGGGAAAAAAACCCCCTACAAAACAGTGTATCAATTTTTTCTACATGGAAAGATTATAGAAAATTTAAAAAAAAAAAATACTTTACTTCTAGAAACCATTTAGCATAAGAATTTTAAGAAACTATTAAAATTACTCTTAAAAACATGCGCATTTATGATAGAACTAAAAAGTAATTGAAATTATTTTGAACTAAGTTTTCAAACAGCATAATAATTGTTGCAATAATAACAAGTAATAGTGAAAGAATAGAAGTAATGTAGTTATTCTTATATAATTAATTGACATATTTATGCAAAACAGATGAAACTATTTGACATCCATTAATAGGGAGCTTTTCTCTAATCAAGAAGATAGGTTTTAATGAATGAATACAGCATTTTAACAATAAAAAAAAAAGATATTTACTTAAGTACACAAGTTAACTCTGAAAAATGATTTCAGTATGTCACGAAAAAAAAAAGCTTAGATTGCTTTTGCAACAAACAACTTTGAAATGCAAGGAAAAAAAAAGCAATTTGTTAATTTCAAAACATATAAAAGAATACAACTTGGTTATAAAATAAAAGAATCATTTAAATCTGAAGAAAAGAAAATCTTTATAATCTGCGGCGACAACAAATAGTATAACGGGCAAAAAACAAAATTTTTTTTTATTGAAAGTTCAATTTTAGTAATTAAATTAAAAACGTGAAGAAGTAATAACTTTTAAGCTTTTATCAGTATTAATTCAAAAACCAAAGATTTCTTCTTCAAATCATGATTACAGTACGCTAATTCAAGACAATGGAATAAAGGCAAAGGAGCTAGGCATTAATGAGGGCTTCCTCTTTATGATTGTTTATTTTACGTAGCATTGAAAACGTGAAAGGAAATTTCAAGCTAGGTAAAATAAACAACCTAACAAACACAGAAGCAATCTTAGGAAGTTCATCCTGTGGCTAATAAGTAAGATTCAATACTTTGATGTTGAGGAAAAAAAAAAACCACAAATATGCGGCAGTGTATAATCGCAACTCATTAACTTTACTTTTTTTTTTTTTTTTGAACAGATAATGGCGGAAAATGAGTAGGGAATTAGAGTACTTAATTTTGTATAGCAAAAAAAAAATTTTTTTTCTTCATAAAATTAATTTTCCCTGATTATTTGTTATTTTTCGAAATTCCCTGATATTTCCCTGACTTTTCCCTGATTAATAAAGTTCCCTGACTTTTCCCTGATCTCCCTGATCTGTCGCCACCTTGTGAAATAAAAGGGAAAAAAATATTTTTGAATATTTAAGGAAGAAAATCCAGATTTCGGGTCTCGGGCCTTCCAAATAGAATACTTTTGGTAACAAAAAAGGAAAGGAACCGGTTCAAGAACCCACTGCCAGTCATTTGTCATGTTTCTATCGATTGATTGACATGCTGTTCTTTGTTGAATGTCAAACAAAGGGGTTGCAATTTTGGAACTATTTCGGCAAGAAAAATGTCAATGTGAGATTGTTTTTCTCAGTGTTGGAAATGACGTCGTGGCTGAAGCAATCAAATGATACAAGGAGCTTGGCCATGATGGCCCCCGTCCAGGTAGTGGTAGAAAGCGGATTGTCAACATGTCCACCAACCGCAAAATCATCAAGAAGCAAGTGCAGTGAAATCCGCAGCTTTCCATAAGAAAAATCGCTGGTGAGACCGACATCAGCGATCTACCAGTCCGCCGAATGGCGAAAGAGAAGCTCAACCTAAAGGCTTAGAAGCCCAAGAAAGTTCAGCACCTCACAGACGACAACAAACATGTACGGCTGCAAAGATGATACCAACTCGAGCGTCGGGGCCGCTGCGCAATGATTGGAGCGTGTTGGGGTTTTTGTCTTCTGTTTTTACCTTAAGTTCATTGAACTAAATAAAAGGAATACAGAACTCAACGTCAAAAAGCCGTGCAGTCTGCCAGTAAGAAATAAAACACACTCAAATAGTTTAAATAAATAACATTTATTCTGAAAATATCACAGTTTTCATTATATAAAACATTTAGTTAAAGACCCAAAATAATTTTGATGAAAACCCCTAATTATCACAGAAATTTCATAGTTGACTCGTTAGACAAACACAATATTTGAAGAACACGTAACATATTAAAGAAATTGTAAAATGTCACCTTCCTTTGCCAAATATGAATGTCCACTGACCAAAGACCGATTGAACACAGCATCAATAGCATAAACCAACATTGTTGACATTCCAGCTAACATTTCTACCGCACATCGACCGATAGGCTCCTCGGATCTAGTAGAACTTCCCTCATTCACAGCAACAACGATTCGATCAGACACCGGAATATGACTAGGAACTTCATTATATCTCACAAGTATCCCCAGGAAATTCAACTAGGAACACCTAACTGATGTCCATCGATGATTCATCAGAGGAAAGTCTCACCATCAGAGAAGCACAAGTTAGTTGCTTCGAACACCGGCCATATTTACGACTTAGGCCTAGTCCATGTCAGCTACATATAAATGCCAACACAAGCAAACATCTTCCGAAAAGGCGAACTCTCAAACCACACTAAGTGAGTAATTTAAAACTTGTAAAAAACATAAAACACAAAATAAAACTTATTTCATGCCCTGCATGAAACCAAAAATTTACTTCAATAGCGACTCGAGAACGCCGTAATTTTCATCAACAGCAACCCAACGTGGTTGTCAAAACGGCAAAGACCAATCCCTCATTGGTCAACAAAATGGCAAGATGCCAATATGGGGAGTAAGTGTAAGTAAGCAAGCAAGCACTGAAAGTAGTTTGAACAACCTATTTATATGTTTCATGGCCACTATACGTCATATTATGACACACCCTACTTTGTATTGAAGATATACATCTCAACTATTCCTGACTGAGTGATTTAACAATCTTTCTATCCGTTCTTTTCGCTCAGAGTAGCCAGAAACATCTCAACCATCAGGTGTTACGTCATAGCATGATTCCGACGTTGCACGATCAATGCCCGAATCAATTTTCAGTTATCCGACGCAGAGACACAGGACGGGGAGTGGCAAAATGTAATGGAGGTAAGTTTCAAAATACTATTAAACATTTGAAATTAAATTAAAAGTACTCCAAGATATTAAATAAAGGCTATAAGCCCAACAGAGCGTATCCTTTTCACGGGCGAGAAGCTGTTCACCGTCGAGCAAGCGCACAGCCACAAAAACGACCGGATCTGGTCCGCAGGGGCTCAGGGTACCTCAGCCCAGGGGTGCAGAAAATGTTAACACCAACATTTCCCCCAATCTGTATGAAAATTTCCCCAAAATTTTACAATATGCTATATGTTTCAGATAAAAATTCATTCCTATTACTATAGGTAGAGATAGTTTTGGGGGAAAAAAAAAGCAATTGCATCTTTAAAACTAATAGAATGAACTAGTAGCCTTAGAACTCGGTATCTAAAGAGCAAATTAAGTAAATGCATGTAAGTTTTAATTAAAATATCATATCTACATTTATTTTAAATGTAAATTATTATCCAACAAATAGTTGATGGAAAAGAAAATGCATTCAAAAGACACTTGCAGGAAAAAAAAATTGCATTTTTCTTTTTTTTAAATCGAATCTGCAAAATTTTCCCCAGATGGTTCAAATTTCCCCCGATCCTAGATCGCCGAATCGGACATACTCTGCACCCTTGCCTCAGCCATCATCAGACACTGTCAAAAACCCTCTTTGATGATGGTTTGAGGCGAAATCTGTGCCAGCGGTAAGACCCCACTCATTTTCGTGTATCAATAGGTGAAAATCGAACAAGAAGTCAACTGCCGTGACATTCTCGAGGCTGTTGAACTTCACTGGGCACAACAGCCCCTTGTCGATGCAAATTGGATGTTTCAACAGAACTCGGCACCGGTTCACAAGGCAAAATGACGCAAGACTGGTGCAAGCCCCATTTTCCAGACTTCATCTCGTCGGCCGAATGGCCGCCCTACTGGGCGGACCTAAATCCGATGGACTACAATCTGTGGTACACATAGACTAATAATAAGAGTAGACCAAGCTTTCCCAGACTTGCTGATGAAAAAATTGGTTCATGGATACATCATGTGACTGGTGGAAGGCTTGGCGAAAACATTGGCAGCATGGTTGCTAGATGGCAACATTATCTATAGTTTGGCACTCGACTAGTATTTTAAGACGTAATGTGTTTTCATTGTAATTTTTTTCCAGGCGCAGAGATTGAACTGTTTTTCTTTTAGTTATGCATTATTTTGACATTAGTAATTACTTTTGCATCACAGTTTTCAGTAACTTTTATTTCATTTGGAATTGCTACGTCAGCGTTGGCGTGAACGTAATGGAGTAAACGTTTTGCGTTAACGCAAAAATGTAATAATCGGTATCTTAAATTGAAATTGTAGGTAAAAATCTTACCGTTTGTCGGTTCTTTTTGGGCGCTTGCATCTTTAATTGCTTAGATAGTTATTGAAATTGATTAAAGAAAATGCACAGTACTATCTAAACGAAAACTCACTATATAAACAAAATATTTACAACTTAAAATAACAAATTTGCAAATTGGACTCCATAAAAGATAATTCTTCCGTATTCCATCCATTCTATTTATTTTATTTCTCGCGGACGTTGATCGCCTGCTACGATCAATGCCCGCTGTTGCTAGGATATCCACCAGTCACATGGTTTGGTTTATGAGCAGCAAAAGGGTTGCCATAGCTCGGTCTATTCTTATTATTAGTCTATAGTGGTACATTTGGGAGGCCAAGGCCTGTGCTAAGCCCCACAAAAGTTTAGAGACACTGAAGCAATCTCTGTGTCGGGAATGGGTTCGACTGTGGCCGGAGGACCTGCGGCCCATCGCTGAAAATTTCAAATCACGTCTGGACCAGTGTATCACCACCAGAGGAGGACACATTGAAACAGGCTGAATATATTGTGACCAAAGGTTCATGTTATTGTTATTTACTGTTAAATTTGTTAAAATTTCTTTGTTTGATAAATTTTACTATAAAATGAGGTCGCCATTTTTTTGCCGCATCCTGTAGATCAGATACAGTCATCTCTTGATAACTCAACGTCCCAAGGGACAGGCTAAAATGTTTCGAGGTATTAGTAGTTCAAGTTATGAGAAGTTTCCACAACAGTCTTAAGAGTTTGGGACCCCATGAAAACAAAAAAGGAATATTCAAGTTATAAGCTTTGAGTTATCAAGGTTGAACTGTACATAGTAAGTGGTAAGTAAAAAAATCAATCTTCAGCAATAATTTCTGGTGGAGGGTTCCGGCTTCCATACCAGCTGGTCAAAGATTCTCCGTGATTGCGGACAGTGACTGGGACATATTAAATATGTCATGTGTGTGGTCACAAAGTCCTCCAAATTCCCTTTCCGAATGTATAACTCTAGGGGTACTGAAACAGGGGTTGTTCAAATTCTAGTTGGGATATGTGGATAGATAGTGCTTCCATCTATTGTGTTTTATCTGATATAAATCTGACTTTCACCTTAGTGGTGCTAAGTGGTGTTCCAAGGACGTAGCCAGTGGGGGGCCGGGGGGGGGGGATCAGAACACATCCCTGTAATTTTCAAAGTTTTAAATGCTATTGAAAAAAAAAAATGGCAAAAATTTTGTTCTTCAGACATCAACTTTGAAAAAATCAAGTGTTGCTGCATAGATGATGGCATAGTGATAAGATGTTTTTATAACATATGGAAGGCTCAAAATATACTGCACTCTGCTTTATCTTTCCTGTAACTTAATTTAACCTCTTTGTATGGGTAATGGTACACAGGATGTGCCACAATTCCACTTCCTACTGTCACAAAGGCACCTGATTCGACGGAATCACTAAATTGTGCAGTTTTCTGTTCTATCAACTGAAGTTTTAAAATAAATTGAATTCAAATGAAAATTAACAATGCAATAATAGTATTTTATAATTGTAAGAAAATTAAAAATAGTGTAATAGTATATATTTTCTAAGAAGCTTCCCAAAATAAAAAAACTGCACATGCTGGTGCTTAAATGTTTTTGTATTTGAATAACTTTTACTACTACTTCTACTTTCATTACCTGTTTTTCATAAATTACAAACAACTCAATTCTTCCTATAGGGTGTACTGAATGCCTTTAGTAGTAAATTTAAAGTAAAGCTTGTGCTGGTGCTGAAGTACATGTCAAATCCTTTTGTTGAGTTCCCACTTTGTTATATCTCTGACATACAGCTTCATTTGCTATTCAAAATCTTATTTAGGAATCTTGCCAGAAGTGTGTGATTAAAAGTGTTGAATAAGTACAAACACATGCTCACCGCTAAGATTTCTGTCTGTGATTCGAAAATTCAGTGGACAAAAAGCTTTAGAAGACACAACTCTTGCCTCATCTTTGATGTCGGCAAAACGCATCTTGAGCTGAAATTATAAAAATCACTTTAAACAAGATGAAGCAATTAATGGTTTACAACATGAAGAAACTATATGATCATTTTTGAAAGAAAAAAATACATTTTTCGATTCTAGTTTTTTTTCTTTTTAATACGTTTTCAAAATACTGAGCCGCGGACGCTGAGTAGAGAAAGTATATTCCAAGCATTCCAAGACAAATCATGGGGTACCAGTTTTCAGGATCTAATCTACTAAAAGTATATAAATGTTACAAGTTTCAGGAAATACTCTCAAATCATACCCGATCTAAACTTTATTTCTGGTTGAGTGATGTCAAAGTAACATTGGTTCCCATCCCATAGAGAGCATTCAATTATTTATTTTATTTCCTTTTTTTTTGGTTTTGCTTCAAATACATGAACAATGGCCTGATCCGTAAGGCATTAGACTTGTGATCGGAAGTTTCCGGGTTTGATCCAAGATCCACCTTCTTTATTAATGGTGACTGGGGGTGTTAAATATGTCACAGAGGCCTCCAAGTGAACCAATACCTCTGGAGGTGCTAAACCAGGAAATGTTCGGCTTTTGCTGTTTTGTAAATGTTGATAGATGGTGCTACCGTCTATCGTATGCTGTCTGAGCAAAACTGGACTCCCAACTAAACAGATGCTTGTTCAAACGAAGCCGTATCTCTCTGCCTTAAATCGAGTAGCATCGATAATTGGGATCGGATACCCGAGCAGTATAAGTAACAACAGCACAATTTTGATTGTTCACACTTTGAAGATAAATGCTGAGGTCTCAGGAGGAAAAATTTTCAACACCAGTTAAGGAGGCAAAAAGATAGAACTTTGCAACACATAAAGGCTGTAAACACAAAAAATAACTGAAATAAACACTAATTCTGGAAAATGTCAATAAAAGAGACAAAGTTACAAAACAGGATTTAAAGAGATAAATTTAAAAAAAAAGAAAAACAGTGACCATTTTTGAGGCAATCACAAGGCCAAATGTCTTTATTCCATGAATTTCTCAATAAATTTCTTTTGTTCATAATCTCTTTTCAACATCATCCTGGCTATTGACAGGATAAGGAAGTTGACACATATCAAAAAAGACAAAATCAAATCGGGAAAAAGGTCAGAAAATGTGGAGGAAACATTTAAATTGGGAAAAAATTGAAAATCGCAGAAAAATGTTGCTTGAAATTGGTCTAAAATCAAACAAGTGAGAATAAAAACAATAACAGTGGCAAAACAGAGTACAGCAAAGCTTGTAGCAAAATGAGAGTAAATATTAAAATTTTCTTTATCATTTACTCTCAACAATTTGGTAAATAAATTTGTACAAAGCCCAGATATCTTTGATCCAAAATCAGGACAGCATTTAAATAGAAATAATACTTCTGAAGATGACATTAATGTGTTTTATAACATTGTACTCAAACGTCATTTAGACGATAGTTAAACAATATCAACCCTTATGCAGCAATTTTTGGAAACTTTTTATAAATTTTGCTCTTGCTCCATAAAGATTTATTTA
The DNA here is from genome assembly GCF_026930045.1 of Uloborus diversus. Taxonomy (NCBI): domain Eukaryota; kingdom Metazoa; phylum Arthropoda; class Arachnida; order Araneae; family Uloboridae; genus Uloborus; species Uloborus diversus. The sequence goes on from NC_072733.1 coordinate 217,749,437, forward strand.
CAATAAAAACATTAATATTTCTTACATTCTTGCAAAAAACAATGGAAAAAATACAAATGCTGCAGTGAATCATCAGGGCCAAATTATGACATTTTTGGACTCGGAACAACTTTCACAACACATCGGGATAATGTTGATAAAATCAGGGCAACTAGGTGCCCTATGCATCTTTCAATGTCATGCTTTTTGTCATGTTTGTTAACATGAATTCAAATTCATGATTTCATTGGGATAGTGGAAACTTTACTGCTATGAAGGAAACCTGTGCACATAGAGGAACAAAAACATTAACAGATAATTTCATAAAATCATGTCAGACACATTTACATAGTGCTGGCTAATGGGCGGTGATTTACTGAACATTTACATAGCTTAAAAATATCAAATACTCCAAATAAGTTTCTTACCATATGGTCTACATTTGGCCCAAACGCGAAATTGTTCACAAAGAGCAAGCTAAAAATAAAATATTTATATATAAATAAAATATATATATATCATACATTATAACATAAACAACTTTTTAAAAAATTATAAGCACATTTGCACTGAAAACTAGACCTTAAATAAGTAGGAAAGAAAATTTTAAAATACAGAATGGGCCATAATACATTTCATGCTTGAAAAGAAAAAGAACAAGTAAAAGTACATAAATGATTCTTTTTTTATTTATTGGGGAGAAAGACAACATAAAACAGTTTCAAACAAATACATTTTAAGCATTAAACCATTTCACATAAGCAGGTATATTTGATAACAGCATTTCTTTGGAAAACTTACTGATTGCGTCAGTCTACAAATGGCTATGTTATAGGTAAAAGTAATGTAGGTTTCATGGTTTCATGCAATGCACTATTATTGACTGACTGTACGCAACTTCAGCTCTTGAGCTAAAATTTAAACAACATATTTAGTTAAAAATCATTCAAGTCATTGAAGTAATAGTTGCTGAAACGCCGTAACAATTGGTGTGAAATCAAGTTTCAGTTTGATATTTTGAGTGTCACAAAAGAAGCAGAGGTGGGACTTGTGTTTGAAATTCTGTAGTATAAAACTATTTTATGTTGTCTTTCCAAATAAAAAAAAAGAACATGCACATACCCCAATTCGTTCTTTTTTTTTCAAACATGAAATGCACTCAATACTTTTGACTCAATAACAAACAATATACAGTCAAATCTCGATAACTCGAAGCTATTAACTGAAATATTCCATTATCTCAAAGTTTTTATCGGGTCCCAAACCCTTGAGACTGTTGTCAAAACTTCTCATAACTCGAATGCTTTAGCCGGTACATGAATCCATATCATGTCTCATCCCGAAATACCCAACTTACTGACTCACTAACCAGTTAAATAACCCTTTCAACAGCCGGAATGTAAAAGAGGAACAAAAACTGAATTATGGGTAAAGCTTGAACTTATAATTACACACAATTAACTTAGCTAGAATTCGGTCGGGGAAAAAAAAAATCAAAATTTTTAAACTGACTTAAAAAGCGAGCAAAAGTATATTGTCAATGTAATAGAGAAGTTAACATTCGTTAAAATAGCATTTGTTAACAAGTGCTAACGGAGTACTGGGTCTGTATATTTTTTGAACTAATTGACTAATGGAATGAGGAAACTGGTAAATTTTCTCTATAAAAATTATGCTTATTATCTATGGTTCGATAAAACTAAAATGTAAAGAAATTTTAGTTTTTATTCAGTAAGTTCAGTAAGTAACTTAATGAAAATACCATGCCTTGCCTGCAATCTTTGAGTTGGACAGAACCATTGCTTCGGTCACCCGTCTGGTCAGTGCTAATTCTATGTTAGCTACTAGTTTGTTTGGCACTCTTGGCTTCCTTAAGAGGCTTTCCACCTCTATCTCAGTTACTTCCTATGCTGGGCCGATGAGTGCTAATAAACACGAAACTGCACTCCTCGGCTGGAATGACTGAGCTGTCTGTGTATTTCAAGTTTTCTGCCTCAGCCCTGGCTATAAGGCAGTAACTTACTGAAAATACCATGCCTTGCCTGCAATCTTCAAGTTGAACCAAACCATTGCTTCGGTCATTCGTCTGGTCAGTGCTAATTCTATGTTAGCTACCAGTTTGTTTGGCACTCTTGGCTTCCTTAAGAGGCTTTCCACCTCTAGCTCAGTTACTTCCTATGCTGGGCTAATGAGTGCTAATAAACACGAAACTGCACTCCTTGGCTGGAATGACTGAGCTGTCTGTGTATTGCATGTTTTCTGCTTCAGCCCTGGCTATAAGGCAGTAACTTACTGAAAATACCATGACTTGCCTGCAATCTTCAAGTTGAACCGAACCATTGCTTCCGTCATCCGTCTGGTCAGTGCTAATTCTATGTTAGCTACCAGTTTGTTTGGCACTCTTGGCTTCCTTAGGAGGTTTTCCACCTCCAGCTCAGTCACTTCTTATGCTGGGCTAATGAGTGCTAATAAGCATGAAACTGCAGTCCTCGGTTGGAATGACTGAGCTGGCAGTGTATTTCATGTAATTTCTGCCTTAGCCCTGGCTATAGAGCAGTAACTAAATATATAGCTGAAAATAAATGGATTTGATTACAGTATGGTACACAATGCAAAATATTACCCATCACAAAACACTTTTATAGCTGTAATAGAATTTCATCCACCAATATTAAGATTTGAAGTTTTGAAATATAACAGTTGATTAATTGATCAACTTATTTATTTTCCTCCTCTTCAATGATGATGTGTAAAACAAGGATATTTTATCACTTCTAGAAACTATACATTTGCTTAAGTATGGATTTTTAAAATTCCCAATATCACTCTCGGGAAGGTGAAAGGATTGTAGAACTGGTCAGTGAATCTGCAGCAATTCATTTGAGGTATTAGACGCAAGAGATGGATTTATCTGAAAAACCTTTTATGCGGAAAGATCAATGTCGAAACTGAGTCTTAAGTTCAAGTTCAAATCTTGCTCAAAACAGAAATTTTTTAAACATCATATAGTTATTGTAAATGAAGGTTACTTTAGAAATACTTAAGTCCGGCACAAAACTACTTTTGGGAAAAGTAGGGTGGAACACAAAGTGCAACCATCTAATTGTGGTGGGTTCTGAGTTGTTAATGCAATAAAATACAACTGCATTTCCAGCCAAGAGCTGCTTAATGCTCATTTATTGTAAAAAAAAACACATCTGTGATCTAAAAGAAGAAATACTGCAATATGCAAAATAAGCTAAAAACATCAATTTTTGGTTAATTTCGCCTAACTTTGCGGCTTATGCGCGAACTAAAAACTGCAAAGGAATGTAGATATTTTAAAAGATTTATGAAGAAAGTATTAAAAGGAAGTATTTAAATGGAATTAGAACCAATATTCTGAACATTCGGACTTATATTAAAATATTTGAAAATTGACCATTTTTTACTTTTTTTTCAAACTTTGCTTCCAATGCGCGATCTGAAGACATAAACATTAATTTTTTTTCCAATTTTCCTCATGTTTAGGATGGCAATACACAACTTTTTTTTGCTAAATTCGATTCAATTCCACATCAATTGCGATAAAATAGACCATAACGGTTCAATTATATTAAAGACAGGTGACAGTGCTCATTAAGGCAGATGTTTAACTGCATCCTCGTGTTCATCAAACCATGATTTCAACAAGTCCCACCGCATGGATAGGTGCATTGTCATCTTGGAAAATTCCATCTCCTTCAGGAAACAAAGTTTGCATCTTAGGATGGATCTGGTCAGCTAAAATATCTCTATTTTTGTTCTCAGTGATCCTTTCTTTCAGTGTTACGTCTGGTCCAGCGAAAATCCCCGATACGGCCGCCCTTATTATGACAGATCCTCCTCCATGCTTGACAGTTTTAAGGAGAGAACAACGATCATATGCTTGTGCTGGTGTCCTCCAAACGTGTACCCGTCCTATAGTAGGGAAGAATGTCAAAGACGATTTAACAGACCATATTACTCCTCCACTCAACAATCAACCAGGATTTGTGAGTGTCGCACCATTGTAGATGACGTTTAACATTAACATCTGCAACAAGTGCTTTGGGAATTGCTACTCTGCCATAAATGTTCTGTTTATAATGATGCCATCTAACTGTAATCACTCACACTGGTGAATCCAGATGGTGATTGAGTTCTGTGAACACTTTTGCTGTTGTTCCGTACTTTGATATTACAATCCATTTCAATACACGTTGATTCCTTTCACTGAGCTTCTCGTTCAGCCCTCTATTTTGCTTTGCCGAGCTTGTTTTACCACGCTGGGTGTATGCTGGCATGACTTTAGATACTTTACCTCTGGAAACATCGAAAGGTTGAAATGTTTCGGTTACACTTGCTCCAGCTAGACGCGCTCCAATAATTTTGTCTCTTTTAAAATTTGAGGGGTCTGACATTTCACATGGATGAAAAAATTCAAGACTTCCAGAACTTCAACTAAGCCACCATATACTACCAGAACATATGCATTGATAATTACAAAATACAATTACCTCCCCCCCCCATCCAAAAATGTCACTTTCATTCAAAGGTGTTTCCATTATTTTGATAACTACCTATATATATGTGTGTGCGTGTGTGTGAATAAATTGTGTACTTAATGGAAGTTGCATCGAAAAATAATTATTAAATAGCCAGGATTGAATTGATTGATAGTTGCACTTTTAAAAAGACGAAAATGAAATTGGACATTAAATAATAATATAAGCATCAACAGCTTTCTTTCAAATCTGAAGCAATAAAGAAGGCTGATAAAGCCTTCTTTTTCAATTAAAGACATGCACACAGATGCAGATTATTTAACTTTGTTTACTCACATGCAAAGAGGAAAGTTTGCTAAGAAAAACTAAATCAATTCAGTTAGCTCTATCTAATGTTGACTCAAAAAATTTTTTATGTCATAGGCAATTTTCTGAGTCATGCAGAAGTAAAGTAGTGCATTGCCAATGATAATATCTTTAAAATACTCACCTTAAAAGGAGTATGATTTAGAGCAGAGGTTGGCAAGTAATTTTAAGCGAGATCCTGATACTTTGGAAAAATTTTCATAAAGCTCCAGGAGAAAAAATACTTTTTGCCTTAATTTTAATTTTAATTTTCACGCCCAAATTAATATTAAATGCAATTGATAAGTGTATTTTTATTCAAAAATCAACAAGAGAAATTTTATTTATGGTCTTAAGATTTGGCCAGTGAGGTTCATGCAAAAAAGCAGTTTGTTTAGGCAAAGAGTTAAAGGTGGATGCCGTAAGTTTTGAGCAATATTTGTTTTTCAAAAGTTTCCCAAACGTATGTGAACCTTACCTGCTAGCTTAGTAAATGGCTCAAATCAGTCGATTAAAAATTTAGAAAGCATGATGAACATGAAAACTATAGTTTGGATAAACTTAACCTGGCAGCGTTGTAATGTTGTGATAAGGATCTGCAATGCCTTCACAGTGCTGCCAGGTTAGATTTGCCCCAACTATAGTGTACTAAAAATAATGGTAAGAGTGGTGTAGAATTGTTTTCCACGGAAGAATAAGAATGCTCTGTAATTTATTTTTGACCGATCGACGTCCTGATCTGTACTGAGGTCCGCCATTTGCCGACCGCTGACTTAGAGTTTCCAATATTTAAGCCAACACAGAAAAAAATGATAAATAACATTGTTCATAATTATTTGACTATGCTTTGATTAAATTTAAAATAAAAAAAGTCAGAACTTTAGACGTTTAAGAATTTTCAATAAAAACTAAGAAATCTGTCACATTCCTAAGCAAATTAGCATTAGGAATATTAACATTTGGAACTTGGAGCAGTGTTCATATGCCTATAACATTGAATGAAACACTAGAACAGTATTTTCCAACCTGTGAGGAAGAAAGGAAATGAAAAAGGTGAGCAGAAATACAGAAAGGTTGAAAGAAATTACACTAGAGAATGATTTTTGAAACTGTCAAAGAAAGACAAAGTATGTTATTTGAGCATAGCTAATTAACATACAAAGCAAAATATATATTTGGTATTAATCAGGCATTGTCCTAAACAGATTTTTTTTTTTTGTCAAGCATCATTGTTTGTTCACAATTTTGTAAGTGGCATGTATAGAAAATAATCGATTTTTGCAGCTCGCAGAGTGCCAGCAACAGTGAGGTTGTTTATACAATCAATTACAAGGCATATCAAATCATGGCATAAGTGAGGATCTGCTGTATTGTAGTTATTTTCTGCAGACGATAAACCTCAACTTATGGATTCTTACCATATTTGTAACTTAAGAATTTCGTAAATAAAAGACATTTAAATTAATTAATTTAGAATGTTTTATTTTTAATTTTGTCTCCATTAATTTTTTTTTTCTTTCCAAATGTGCATATTTCTTGCTGCATAGATCAGCTATTTTTTGGTTACTGTTTCACGTACCATTGTATAACTTTTAGAATAGTCGAACCTTGTTAATGCAAAATCGCTTAACATAAAATATTGCTTCTCATGAAGCGATTGCTTGGTCCCAGGAGTTAACAATCATTTCATAATTTACCAATAAAGATATAATCCAATTAACATAAAATATTATCATGGTTCCATGAATTTTGCGTTAATGAGGTTCAACTGTATTATGATTCATTAGCATTTGTATGATTTTTAGCATGAATAAAAAAAATCTGACATGAAAGACTGAAATTTATTCAAAATTATAACTTTTACGATTGTGGAATAATCACATTTGATTGCAAAAACTTCAGTTTGTCAGAAATTAATTCAAGCTATTACAATTAGCTAGATCTAGTAAAATGTTAGAACTGCTTTTCTTTCTTTTGAAAAAAGAGAAGAAAAAATTGTTGAAACCAAAAACTTTACCAAGGGAAAAAGTCAAGGTGTCTTGGAAAAGATCCTTTCAGAAAAAAAAATCAATATTAAAAAACAATAAAAATTGCAAAATTATAGCTATGTGTATTGATATATGTTTCGTGGTTACATACAGCCCTTTATTGAGGGCAGAAAAAAAATTGAACTTCTGACACTAAGCAGCAGTCACAAAGAACCTAAAAGAAAAATCCCCTTGTTACCCCAAAAGAAAAAATCTTTATTAAAAAAAGATTTTTGGTTTCAAAAGTGCTGTTTTTATAATTATCACATCTATATATATATAAATGAATGTTTGTCTGTATGTCATCCATGAACTCAAAAACTATCCGGCAGATTTGGCTGAAACTTTCAACGTTTGTTATTTTTGGTACTGGGAATGTTTATAGACCAGTGCGAAAAAAATCCGATCGATAGTTCCTTTTTTATTCCAATTTAAGTCACAATCCATTGGATAAATACGAATAAAATGATCGGCTGCAGAAATTAATTCGCGTGAAAGCTTTATGAAAAATGTTTCACATGAATACAACATTAAATTCTTGAGTTATAGCAGTATAGACAGAGAGACTTGAACAGAATGAAATCTCAAATTGGATCCCTTCACCCTCTCCCTGCATCCAACTCTCTTTTAATATCAACTAGATTTTAAGGATCCAGTAACCAGAAATTTTTTCGATAAAAAGTAAAGTAGTAGTCAATTAAAAGTACATAATAGTGTCTTTTTTTTTTTCGTGCATAACTTGTAAAAAGGTTTTAAAAGTCTAACGATACAACCAAAAATTGTCGCCTACGCATTGATGTCGAGATCACCAAAGCATATCATGGAACTAGTCAAGTCTATTTATATTATGCTTTCCAACTATCTTGTACTATAATGCCTGATCTTGAGCTTTTGAACTGTTGAATCCTATTCTAATGTTGAATCTTTATCATCCCAGTAGCACAGTTTTGATCTTTACCAATAAGTTAATATCTTACTCAAAGATTACCAGAATTTGACAGAATATCAAGAACAGACAAAGATAAAAGTATAAGGAAAATAAGAAGTATTGTTGTCCTTGTGAGAAACAACAAAACATTTAATTTTAATTTTAAAATCTTGGGTAGAAAAAAATCAATGCAAGTTGATTTAACATAAGAGTATTATTTTAAAATTTAAATATCTACATTAAAAAACTCAATAAGTGTGAACATTTAGAAAAAAATATACCTAATATGCTTTGAAGAAACAGTAGAGAAAACTTTTTTACCTAATTCTGAACTCTTGTGAAAGATGATTTGAATTTACATGAACGTTTAATGCTTAAGAAAAAATTTGAATAGATAACTAAAATATAGAATAGATTCTAATTATTGGATAGAAAAAAAAACTTAATAGAAACAGATTATTCATTTTATAAGAAAAGAGTAGCTAATATTTATGGCATAGATACTAGTATACTGTTAGAATGCAGGGTGATCCAAAAGAAACTAATCCTATATAAGAAGCCCTAGTGGCATACACTCCGAACCCAGTCAAACCAAAATATCACACATAGTTGTTCAAAGGTATGCACCAGAGATGGTGATGATCTCAAACAGTACTCAAAGTTATGGTTTGTGAGAAAAGTTACAGATTTTTAAATGACATCAGCAATCTTCTTCCTTGCTCAAACTGATCAATATGTGAAAAAACAAATGTCATACAAAAAAAAAAAAGAAAAAATAGCTGTCATACTGCATTAGCAAAGAAGAGCATTATTAAGGGCTAATGACAACACAAGAGAAAAGGAATTTGCACAATTTACAAAATTGGATAGAAGTAGAATTACTAATTTTGGCAGGAAACCATATAATAGTATAATAATGGGAAAAAAAAATAAGTAGCAGTCCAAAGAGTATAGTGCCATGTTAAGCACAAATGTGGTATCTGCAGTGGAGCTCAATTTGAGAAATTCATTATTAAAGTTCACAACTCCTCTCTTTGATTTGTGACTCATGTTATTGTTCAACTCATGGCAGTCATTTTGTAAATAATCGGTCTAGCCTATGCGAGTGCAAATTTTTAGAAAGTCCTTATTTAAAATAACAAATGTAGTTACAACAAGCTTTCTGTTCAATAACTTTTCATATACTACGTTGATTTCACCATAAATAACTATTGCTAGTCATGTTTAGGGGTATCTACACAGATACGACAAAAATAGCTTAGCAAATGTGTTTAATGTATTTCTAAATAATAAAGAAAGCATCTTTTTTATTTGAACCAAGAGACTTAGCTGACTTTTTATTTTTTTACATGCAAATCTAACAGAATCTGCCTCCCAAATGATTCTATCTTCAAAATTTCAGACATCTATAATTGTTTAAACCGTAATATTTTTTTCTCCATATTCCTAAACTAAGCATGAAGTTTTGCTTTGACAGCAGATGATGGGAGATCATTTTGATCAGACAGTAAAATTTTATTTTCTCGATTCATTTAATGAGTGTTAAGATAATTTTGACGGCTGAGGATGTCCAACATGCAGACGGCGAAGTTGCGTTCTACTTCCATTTCTCGCTTAGTCTCTACATTTGATGACTTTTCTTTAAATTTAGGCAGATTTTAAGATCCTATATCTTGATAATGGGACAAATAATTTATGCACCCAAAAAAATGTCTCAATCTGATCTTTTGGTTGCTAACAATTTAAATTCTTTTCACTACTACACTATTGTGTTTCCCTGATCAGAACACCACGTGCAAAGCATTTTAAAAAAAAAAAAAAAACATTTATTGGCAGTGTTTCTCTGGTCAAGTACTCAAAAATGCCAAAGAGCAAATTTCATCACACACTAATTATTCCAACACCAATTGTGTTTTTCAATAGGGATCAATTTACGCAAGGCAAAAGTGTGTTTCCATTTGAAATTTTCTCACTTTAACTGACCATGAGCTCTATGCTGCTTAAAATTATCAGAATCTTCAGTACATATCTTCACACAACCATGTTTGAAATTTTGGTTCGATAGGCTCAGTGAACTACTTGGGCTTCATATTTAGAGGAGTATTCTTTAGGACCATCCTCTGTACTAGAACCCGTAGTTCAATAGTTTATTATTTTGGTAATAACTTTATTCACTATAATACTGCAAATTACTCTAGCCTGTGATGAAATTGTTGTCTCTGAAGTTCAAAGGTTTTAAATTTTTGGCATGCTGATATCAAATTTAAAGTCAGAAAGTTCTTATCATGTACCTTTTATTTTTAATGGGCCAGTAATGTGACTTTGATGCAAAAAAACACACATTTTTGATATGTTTTTTATGACACAGTTGATATATATTTATTTCTATAATTTCTAAGTGATAAAGTAACATTTGAAAAATATGCGAATTTTTTTTTTTTATTTTAATAAAGAAATGAGCCACTGACAAAGGCTCTCGTTAGTGCCTCCAAAAAAAAAAAAAAAAAACATTAGTAACCCTAAATACTCATGACCAGATCATCTGAAATTAAGAAGCCAAAGAGATTTTATTAGATAATAAGTTTCTGCACGTAACAAGGTCAATTTTCTTTGCTTTAATTGATGAAAGGTTTTTATCAAAAAAATAATTTTTGCTTATATATATATATATATATATATTTAAAGAAGAAAATGACTTAGTTACCATATTTCTACTTTTATGATTTCAGATGGTTTGGCGATAAGCTATGAGAGGTACTGTAAGGAAACATTTTTTTTTTTTTGTCTGAAAACGTAGGCAACGAGTCATTCTCTGAGGTCATTTCTTCATAAAATTTCTGAAAATGTAACAAAATGTTCTTCAAAAGTTACTTGATTATGAAGTAATTTAGAAATTAAAACATGTAAACTGTGTAGTCAAAATATATCTCTGGAAAAATGCTTTTCTTCTGTAAAGAATTAATTAAAATTAATTTTATTTTCCTTACAACATTTTTCCATGTGTCCAAAGAGTAATTGTATACAGAATAACCCAGCTTTAACTATTGTCAAGGGACTGGAAAAAGTTAATGGTTAAATCAAGGATATCTTTTAATCGAGGAGCATAGACATTCAATGCAGTCAAATCTGGACCAGTAAAATGTATCATTAAATCGAGAAAACCGTTAAATCGGGTATTGGTAAATCAATGTTATACCGTAACTAAATTCATCAAGTTGTGTACATTCATTTTTTTCTTTGAAATAAAAACCATTATGAACATGTTTGTGATGAAATTCACGTAATTATAGTGGAGTGTTTTCACACACACAAAAAAAAAAACTTATATGATAACAGTATATGGATTGAAAATTTGTCTTCAACACGCTGACATTATGTAAAATAACATATTTTACTTTAGGCAACCAAAAAAAAAGTTTAAATTGGCAGGTTAGTGTTACTTACACTTGTCAAACATCAATTAAATTACATACAGAATAAAATGTGTGAAAGCACAAGTTCATTTCTCCTTCTATACAGCATAGAAGCGGGAATATGAAACAACCAGTTTTACTAAAACTAGGAAAATAATAAATTCATAGGAACCCAATTCTGATGCATTCAACTTTTCTTATGTTCTAAAAGTGACATCACACATTCAATCTGTATGTAGCTTCAACACATTAAAGAAATACTATATCAGTGTACGAAGTGACACATAAAAGAATTATAATTATTTACGTAGCATTCAGGAGGGTATCTCTATGCTCTTCGGACAAAAAGTCTCCACGCAAAAGAATGTATTCACCATACTTCTTTCCATACCATTTCATCCAAAATCGAAATGTTCTATCCATCTCCTATTCAAAAAACCAGGGAAAAAGAGGCATAAAATAATTGGGGAAAAAAAGCAATAAAAGTGATATGATTTAAAAATTGAAAGAGTATGTGCATTTAATAGAAGATAATGGACAACTTTCACCTTTGTCATGGCTTATATCTCAGTATTTTGAAACTCTCTCTTTTAGCATAAAAAACCCTTCCAAACCCATAAATGGATATCTGTCACTTAGGATTGTCAAAGAAATTTCATTTTTTAACAGTACAAACGGACAGAATACAGTCACGTTGTCATGTTACAAGGCTCATACACTTGTGGTTAAAGAAAAAATCCCTGACTTTTTCAGGTTGTTTTTCAGAAAATTCCAGGTGACTCATTTCATTAAAAATTAAGTTTAAATTACAATATTTTCAAAATAATTAAAATTGTTTAAAGTAGCAATGCAAAAGAACTCCCCTTAGATTTATTATACATTAAAAAAACATTCAAAAAAAAATTTTTTTTTTTCAAAATTTAATTTCTTTTTCTAAATGTTTTGTTCAAAATTGTTCTCATTCGTTTACTACTTGTTAAAAACAAATTACTTTCAACTTATTTTAACGTTTCTTTGATGCCACATGTCACGCGTAATATTCGAGTTTTGCTGTAACTGCTGTAGTTTTAGCATCGACTTTTGGTTTACAATACTTCTTTTTATTTTTTTATTAGTAAATAACACAAAACACATTTAGCAAAATAAAAAGCTATTTTTCAGTATAAATATGACTAACTTGTTGCATCGATGGGCATACCATATTAAGCATAATAACAAAAATCAATATCTGCCTATTATCATTATATTATACCGCCGCTGCTAATAATCATTAGTTTTTTTTTCTATCGCATTTTAATAGGTTAACCCCTTAACGATCGGATAATTTTCAAGAAAACAGTCATAAAAGTGTCTATTTTTGTTATTTAAGAAAATTATATAAAAATAAGTGTATAAACAACATGTGCATTCAATTTTTCATTTTCAATATTTTTTAGATTGAAATTTTAAAAAAATTTAAAATTTTATGAAAAGTCAACAAGCAAGCCCAAGCAAGTAACGACAATTTAAGAAATACATCTTTTAAACATTAAAAAAGAATTTTATTAATCTTTTGTGTAATATAAGTAAAGATAAGTAAATTTTTCTTGTGTGGTAAATTTCAAAGCTTCAGATGCAGAGGCCAACGTCACAATCTGGTAAGTTAGTACCAAAATTCCTTCCTGCATCTCTGCAATTACATTTAAAATCTGCAATTACGTTTAAAATTTAATATGAAGCTGGCAGAAGTGCAGGATAATTCACTTTTTTTTAATTGTAAAGCATATTTATTTGTGAATGATTAGTTGTATAATTAGTGTTTTAATACTCATTGCAGAAAGAACTAATTCTGAAGTGCTAATATATATATATATATATATATATATATATATATTCTGAATATTAGTTTCGAAATTTGTGAAATGACCTATATAACGCCAAAACCTGTATAATGCAAAAGCTTGGTCCCAAGGTATGCGTTATAACGGTCTTCTATGGTATTTAAAACTTTAAAAAAAAAAAAAAAAAAATTGCAGCAGATTTTGCATTACTTTCATTTGTTTGCAGTGAAAGAAAACATCCAATTCTGCTTTGTTTCGGGAAACTTAGGCTTTTAAGCATCGAGTCTACTTCTATCTTGTGATGACCAAACATTGCAACTACATTTCACACGTTTCTGAAAAGAGTTTCCGATCAAAAAACGATTTCTCTGGTTAACCCACCCATCCTCAGGCTTGTGCTTCTGAAGCAGTAAATTGGCTTCTGCCCTGTTGAGTTTGTGCATAATTCCTGTTCACCTGAGAAATTTTTCTCTTGGGACCTATTGAGAGACAAAAATGGCGACTGCAGTTTTTTTTTATTTCTAGCATCATTTTACCTCAAAATTTCAAAATTTTTTGCAGGAAACATTGACAAAAACGAAGATTAGATCCCATGGTACAAAATTCCCTGGGGGGGGGGGGAAATGGGGGGGGGGCAAATTCAAAATATCCCTGACATTTTTAACTATGTAATTTTCCCTGACAATTCCAGGTTTTCCCAGAGCGTACGAACCCTGTGTTATTAAAAGTTAGAAAACTGTTTATTATTTATCACGTTTCTCTCAACAGAGTGTGGAGTCTATAAGATTACTAATCTGCACCTGATAGACTTTCTGGTGCGAAAGTAAGATAGTAGTTCAAAATGATTAGAAAAGTAGCCTGTCAAAACTAAAAGCTTTTTTTTTTCTTCTATTTTCTGTTTCCATCTGACTTTAATTTTTCATCACTTAAATAGCCAAAGAAACTTTTTTTTTTCCAAATTTTGCAATAATTTGAAGTTTTCTATTCTAAATCAGAGTTTTCATAGCCAGTGCGCAGAAAAAAGAAGCCAAATTTGCTAACTCGCAGCCAAATCTTGAAAAACTACACCTACTTAGGGCTGAGGAAAAGATTAGAATCCTGTCTATATGTTCCTTTGTTGCCATAAAGTGTTTACGAAAGAGCTTGTTTATAACCCCCATTTAACTTCTGTTTGGCGCTTGCTAAGTAGGAAAGGGGGGAATGCACCAAAGGAAAATCATGGGAATGCTTTTTTAGAAAAAAGAATAAATTTTTGGAAAACCCAGAAATCTAGGGCAGCCTCAAAAAACTACCACTATATATTCGAGCCAAAATGCCAGCCCTGACAAGGGTACAGTTGTTCTGGTCCTGATAGAAAGTAAAATTTTGTTTTTTTTGGAATGCACAGTTCAGTGTAATTTACTGCACAAAGATATTATGAAAACAATGCTATTTTTTATTCTTCTATAACATATTTTAGATCTAAATTTAACCACAGTAATTTTGACTATTTTCTAGAATTAAATCGGAGCAAACAAACACCTTTTTAACTAAAAAAAACATGAATGTGCAGAAATGTTTACTGTTTCAAGAATTATGTTTTAAACTAATGGATAACCTTTGAAAGGACGAGACAAAACCTGGTGATAATCTCTGGAATGAATCAGGCTCTCCAAAATTCAAAAACTTTACAAAATAAGAGAAGATTAAGCCAAATAGTCAGCTGCAGAAGCAATAAAAGAATTACAGTGAATCAATTAACTGAAATACTTCAGGATTCACAGCAATTAATCATAAAAGAAAAGAACAAGTCGTAGGGTCTGGTGGGGTAAAGTGGTCATAAAATCACGGTTTTTTAACTTATATGTGGATAACTCATTTAGTTTTTCAACAAAAATAACCAGAAAGGCACTTTTGGCATGTCCCTATCCGTCTTTCAAGTGGACTTAAATTAGTTTAAAATTTTACATCAACACTCAACAAATTCAACTTGTAAGACAAAATTAAGCATACTTAAAGGTGTAAAAAGAGCATTCTTTAAATAAATTTAGTTATTAAAATCATCAAGGTACATTGTTTTAAACTTTGTCCTCAAGTTTTCATGTCATTCTCCTGTCCTAGGAATGAGATATTATAAATCAAAAAAAAGGAATTTTTAATCTGCTGTACTACTAAACTGTTTATTATCACCATTTTGATGGATTCCTTGAGTATTTTGTTAATATGATTTGTCTGCTGTTCTCATTAACATTTTGAATTTCAAGAATAGGGTATGTGACATTTTCGCTGTCATTCTCATGGACAATATATTTTTTTTTATAATAAACGAAAAATTTTAACTCTACTCACAGTGTGTGGTTGA